>NW_027515885.1:0-40403 GCF_048772815.1 Callospermophilus lateralis
CGTGTTTGATATAGTTTGAACTGCATCTGTCAATATAGAAGAAAACAGAGTGAAACCTAAAAATTCAAACTGTTACTGCAAACGAATGCTTCAACCTAGGAGAACGAAACTTGGGCATCCAAGTTTGATTGGTGTACTGCTCATTACTTGAAAGTATCATGAAGGTCGGAAGCAAAAATTTATGTTGAGATTTCAGGAGAGTCTAGTGTTTTGGCCGAAAACAACGCCTTTCATTGAATGTGTCATTCACCAGTATCTGCTTAAGGCTACATCAAGAGGAAACATACCTTAGAGATAGAACGTAGAACTACTGTATTGTTTCAAGTTTCAAGAAGCTAGTACAAACCGTGTTATATTTAGAGTTCTAACTGCATCTGTCAATATAGGAGAAAACAGAGTGAAACCTAAAAATTCACACTGTTACTGCAAACGAATGCTTCAACGTAACAGAACGAAACTTGAGCATCCAAGTGGGATTGGTGTACTGATCATTACTTGAAAGTATCATGAAGATTGGATGAAAAAATATATGTTGAGATATCAGGAGACTCTAGTGTTTTGGACGTTTGGCAACCCCTTCAATATGAGTGTTATTCGTCTGTCCCTGCTTTAGGCTACATCAAGAGGAAACAAACCTTAGAAATAGAACGTAGAACTAATGTTTTCTGTCAAGTTTCAAGAAGGTAGCACAAACCGGGTTTGTTATAGTTCGAACTGCATCTGTCAATATAGGAGAAAACAGAGTGAAACCTAAAAATTCAAACTGTTACTGCAAACGAATGCTTCAACCTAGGAGAACGAAACTTGGGCATCCAAGTTTGATTGGTGTACTGCTCATTAATTGAAAGTATCATGAAGGTCGGAAGCAAAAATTTATGTTGAGATTTCAGGAGAGTCTAGTGTTTTGGCCGCCTAACAACGCCTTTCATTGAATGTGTCATTCACCAGTATCTGCTTAAGGTTACATCAAGAGGAAACATACCTTAGAGATAGAACGTAGAACTACTGTATTGTGTCAAATTTCAAGAAGCTAGCACAAACCGTGTTATATATATAGTTCTAACTGCATCTGTCAATATAGGAGAAAACAGAGTGAAACCTAAAAATTCACACTGTTACTGCAAACGAATGCTTCAACGTAACAGAACGAAACTTGAGCATCCAAGTGGGATTGGTGTACTGATCATTACTTGAAAGTATCATGAAGATTGGATGAAAAAATATATGTTGAGATTTCAGGAGACTCTAGTGTTTTGGAAGTTTGGCAACCCCTTCAATATGAGTGTTATTCGCCAGTCCCTGCTTTAGGCTACATCAAGAGAAAAAAAACCTTAGAGATAGATCGTAGAACTACTGTATTGTGTCAAGTTTCAAGAAGCTAGCACAAACCGTGTTTGATTTAGAGTTCTAACTGCATCTGTCAATATAGGAGAAAACAGAGTGAAACCTAAAAATTCAAACTGTTACTGCAAACGAATGCTTCAACGTAAAAGAACGAAACTTGAGCATCCAAGTGGGATTGGTGTACTGATCATTACTTGAAAGTATCATGAAGATTGGATGAAAAAATATATGTTGAGATTTCAGGAGACTCTAGTGTGTTGGAAGTTTGGCAACCCCTTCAATATGAGTGTTATTCGTCTGTCCCTGCTTTAGGCTACATCAAGAGGAAACAAACCTTAGAGATAGAACGTAGAACTAATGTATTGTGTCAAGTTTCAAGAAGCTAGCACAAACCGTGTTTGATATAGTTCGAACTGCATCTGTCAATATAGGAGAAAACAGAGTGAAACCTAAAAATTCAAACTGTTACTGCAAACGAATGCTTCAACCTAGGAGAACGAAACTTGGGCATCCAAGTTTGATTGGTGTACGGCTCATTTCTTGAAAGTATCATGAAGGTTGGAAGCAAAAATTTATGTTGAGATTTCAGGAGAGTCTAGTGTTTTGGCCGCCTAACAACGCCTTTCATTGAATGTGTCATTCACCAGTATCTGCTTAAGGCTACATCAAGAGGAAACATACCTTAGAGATAGAACGTACAACTACTGTATTGTGTCAAGTTTCAAGAAGCTAGCACAAACTGTGTTATATTTAGAGTTCTAACTGCATCTGTCAATATAGGAGAAAACAGAGTGAAACCTAAAAATTCACACTGTTACTGCAAACGAATGCTTCAACGTAACAGAACGAAACTTGAGCATCCAAGTGGGATTGGTGTGCTGATCATTACTTGAAAGTATCATGAAGATTGGATGAAAAAATATATGTTGTGATTTCAGGAGACTCTAGTGTTTTGGAAGTTAGGCAACCCCTTCAATATGAGTGTTATTCGCCAGTCCCTGCTTTAGGCTACATCAAGAGGAAACAGACCTTATAGATAGAACGTAGAACTAATGTATTGTGTCAAGTTTCAAGAAGGTAGCACAAACCGTGTTTGATATAGTTCGAACTGCATCTGTCAATATAGGAGAAAACAGAGTGAAACCTAAAAATTCAAACTGTTACTGCAAACAAATGCTTCAACCTAGAAGAACGAACCTTGGGCATCCAAGTTTGATTGGTGTACTGCTCATTACTTGAAAGTATCACGAAGGTCGGAAGCAAAAATTTATGTTGAGATTTCAGGAGACTCTAGTGTTTTGGCCGCCTAACAACGCCTTTCATTGAATGTGTCATTCACCAGTATCTGCTTAAGGCTACATCAAGAGGAAACAAACCTTAGATATAGAACATAGAACTACTGTATTCTGTCAAGTTTCAAGAAGCTAGCACAAACCGTGTTTGATTTAGAGTTCTAACTGCATCTGTCAATATAGGAGAAAACAGAGTGAAACCTAAAAATTCAGACTGTTACTGCAAACGAATGCTTCAACGTAAAAGAACGAAACTTGAGCATCCAAGTGGGATTGGTGTACTGATCATTACTTGAACGTATCATGAAGATTGGATGAAAAAATATATGTTGAGATTTCAGGATTTTCTAGCGTTTTGGAAGTTTGGCAACCCCTTCAATATGAGTGTTATTCGCCAGTCCCTGCTTTAGGCTACATCAAGAGAAAACAAACCTTAGAGATAGAACGTAGAACTAATGTATTGTGTCAAGTTTCAAGAAGCTACCACAAACCGTGTTGGATTTAGAGTTCGAACGCATCTGTCAATATAGTAGAAAACAGATTGAAACCTAAAAATTCAAACTGTTACTGCAAACGAATGCTTCAACCTAGGAGAACGAAACTTGGGCATCCAAGTTTGATTGGTGTACTGCTCATTACTTGAAAGTATCATGAAGGTCGGAAGCAAAAATTTATGTTGAGATTTCAGGAGAGTCTAGTGTTTTGGCCGCCTAACAACGCCTTTCATTGAATGTGTCATTCACCAGTATCTGCTTTAGGTTACATCAAGAGGAAACATACCTTAGAGATAGAACGTAGAACTACTGTATTGTGTCAAATTTCAAGAAGCTAGCACAAACCGTGTTATATATAGAGTTCTAACTGCATCTGTCAATATAGGAGAAAACAGAGTGAAACCTAAAAATTCACACTGTTACTGCAAACGAATGCTTCAACGTAACAGAACGAAACTTGAGCATCCAAGTGGGATTGGTGTACTGATCATTACTTGAAAGTATCATGAAGATTGGATGAAAAAATATATGTTGAGATTTCAGGAGACTCTAGTGTTTTGGAAGTTTGGCAACCCCTTCAATATGAGTGTTATTCGCCAGTCCCTGCTTTAGGCTACATCAAGAGAAAAAAAACCTTAGAGATAGATCGTAGAACTACTGTATTGTGTCAAGTTTCAAGAAGCTAGCACAAACCGTGTTTGATTTAGAGTTCTAACTGCATCTGTCAATATAGGAGAAAACAGAGTGAAACCTAAAAATTCAAACTGTTACTGCAAACGAATGCTTCAACGTAAAAGAACGAAACTTGAGCATCCAAGTGGGATTGGTGTACTGATCATTACTTGAAAGTATCATGAAGATTGGATGAAAAAATATATGTTGAGATTTCAGGAGACTCTAGTGTGTTGGAAGTTTGGCAACCCCTTCAATATGAGTGTTATTCGCCAGTCCCTGCTTTAGGCTACATCAAGAGGAAACAAACCTTAGAGATAGAACCTAGAACTAATGTATTGTGTCAAGTTTCAAGAAGCTAGCACAAACCGTGTTTGATATAGTTCGAACTGCATCTGTCAATGTAGGAGAAAACAGAGTGAAACCTAAAAATTCAAACTATTACTGCAAACGAATGCTTCAACCTAGGAGAACGAAACTTGGGCATCCAAGTTTGATTGGTGTACTGCTCATTACTTGAAAGTATCATGAAGATTGGATGAAAAAATATATGTTGAGATTTCAGGAGACTCTAGTGTTTTGGAAGTTTGGCAACCCCTTCAATATGAGTGTTATTCGCCAGTCCCTGCTTTAGGCTACATCAAGAGGAAACAAACCTTAGAGATAGAACGTAGAACTAATGTATTGTGTCAAGTTTCAAGAAGGTAGCACAAACCGTGTTTGATATAGTTCGAACTGCATCTGTCAATATAGGAGAAAACAGAGTGAAACCTAAAAATTCAAACTGTTACTGCAAACGAATGCTTCAACCTAGGAGAACGAAACTTGGGCATCCAAGTTTGATTGGTGTACGGCTCATTTCTTGAAAGTATCATGAAGGTTGGAAGCAAAAATTTATGTTGAGATTTCAGGAGAGTCTAGTGTTTTGGCCGCCTAACAATGCCTTTCATTGAATGTGTCATTCACCAGTATCTGCTTAAGGCTACATCAAGAGGAAACATACCTTAGAGATAGAACGTACAACTACTGTATTGTGTCAAGTTTCAAGAAGCTAGCACAAACTGTGTTATATTTAGAGTTCTAACTGCATCTGTCAATATAGGAGAAAACAGAGTGAAACCTAAAAATTCACACTGTTACTGCAAACGAATGCTTCAACGTAACAGAACGAAACTTGAGCATCCAAGTGGGATTGGTGTGCTGATCATTACTTGAAAGTATCATGAAGATTGGATGAAAAAATATATGTTGTGATTTCAGGAGACTCTAGTGTTTTGGAAGTTAGGCAACCCCTTCAATATGAGTGTTATTCGCCAGTCCCTGCTTTAGGCTACATCAAGAGGAAACAAACCTTATAGATAGAACGTAGAACTAATGTATTGTGTCAAGTTTCAAGAAGGTAGCACAAACCGTGTTTGATATAGTTCGAACTGCATCTGTCAATATAGGAGAAAACAGAGTGAAACCTAAAAATTCAAACTGTTACTGCAAACGAATGCTTCAACCTAGAAGAACGAACCTTGGGCATCCAAGTTTGATTGGTGTACTGCTCATTACTTGAAAGTATCACGAAGGTCGGAAGCAAAAATTTATGTTGAGATTTCAGGAGACTCTAGTGTTTTGGCCGCCTAACAACGCCTTTCATTGAATGTGTCATTCACCAGTATCTGCTTAAGGCTACATCAAGAGGAAACAAACCTTAGATATAGAACGTAGAACTACTGTATTCTGTCAAGTTTCAAGAAGCTAGCACAAACCGTGTTATATTTAGAGTTCTAACTGCATCTGTCAATATAGGAGAAAACAGAGTGAAACCTAAAAATTCAGACTGTTACTGCAAATGAATGCTTCAACGTAAAAGAACGAAACTTGAGCATCCAAGTGGGATTGGTGTACTGATCATTACTTGAAAGTATCATGAAGATTGGATGAAAAAATATATGTTGAGATTTCAGGATTTTCTAGCGTTTTGGAAGTTTGGCAACCCCTTCAATATGAGTGTTATTCGCCAGTCCCTGCTTTAGGCTACATCAAGAGAAAACAAACCTTAGAGATAGAACGTAGAACTAATGTATTGTGTCAAGTTTCAAGAAGCTAGCACAAACCGTGTTGGATTTAGAGTTCGAACGCATCTGTCAATATAGTAGAAAACAGATTGAAACCTAAAAATTCAAACTGTTACTGCAAACGAATGCTTCAACCTAGGAGAACGAAACTTGGGCATCCAAGTTTGATTGGTGTACTGCTCATTACTTGAAAGTATCATGAAGGTCGGAAGCAAAAATTTATGTTGAGATTTCAGGAGAGTCTAGTGTTTTGGCCGCCTAACAACGCCTTTCATTGAATGTGTCATTCACCAGTATCTGCTTAAGGCTACATCAAGAGGAAACATACCTTAGAGATAGAACGTAGAACTACTGTATTGTGTCAAGTTTCAAGAAGCTAGCACAAACCGTGTTATATTTAGAGTTCTAACTGCATCTGTCAATATAGGAGAAAACAGAGTGAAACCTAAAAATTCACACTGTTACTGCAAACGAATGCTTCAACGTAACAGAACGAAACTTGAGCATCCAAGTGGGATTGGTGTACTGATCATTACTTGAAAGTATCATGAAGATTGGATGAAAAAATATATGTTGAGATTTCAGGAGACTCTAGTGTTTTGGACGTTTGGCAACCCCTTCAATATGAGTGTTATTCGTCAGTCCCTGCTTTAGGCTACATCAAGAGGAAACAAACCTTAGAGATAGAACGTAGAACTAATGTATTGTGTCAAGTTTCAAGAAGGTAGCACAAACCGGGTTTGTTATAGTTCGAACTGCATCTGTCAATATAGGAGAAAACAGAGTGAAACCTAAAAATTCAAACTGTTACTGCAAACGAATGCTTCAACCTAGGAGAACGAAACTTGGGCATCCAAGTTTGATTGGTGTACTGCTCATACTTGAAAGTATCATGAAGGTCGGAAGCAAAAATTTATGTTGGGATTTCAGGAGAGTCTAGTGTTTTGGCCGCCTAACAACGCCTGTCATTGAATGTGTCATTCACCAGTATCTGCTTAAAGCTACATGAAGAGGAAACATACCTTAGAGATAGAACGTAGAACTACTGTATTGTGTCAAGTTTCAAGAAGCAAGCACAAACCGTGTTATATTTAGAGTTCTAACTGCATCTGTCAATATAGGAGAAAACAGAGTGAAACCTAAAAATTCAAACTGTTACTGCAAACGAATACTTCAACGTAAAAGAACGAAACTTGAGCATCCAAGTGGGATTGGTGTACTGATCATTACTTGAAAGTATCATGAAGATTGGATGAAAAAATATATGTTGAGATTTCAGGAGACTCTAGTGTGTTGGAAGTTTGGCAACCCCTTCAATATGAGTGTTATTCGCCAGTCCCTGCTTTAGGCTACATCATGAGGAAACAAACCTAAGAGATAGAACGTAGAACTAATGTGTTGTGTCAAGTTTCAAGAAGCTAGCACAAACCGTGTTGGATTTAGAGTTCGAACGCATCTGTCAATATAGTAGAAAACAGAGTGAAACCTAAAAATTCAAACTGTTACTGCAAACGAATGCTTCAACCTAGGAGAACGAAACTTGGGCATCCAATTTTGATTGGTGTACTGCTCATTACTTGAAAGTATAATGAAGGTCGGAAGCAAAAATTTATGTTGAGATTTCAGGAGACTCTAGTGTTTTGGCCGCCTAACAACGCCTTTCATTGAATGTGTCATTCACCAGTATCTGCTTAAGGCTACATCAAGAGGAAACAAGCCTTAGATATAGAACGTAGAACTACTGTATTGTGTCAAGTTTCAAGAAGCTAGCACAAACCGTGTTTGATTTATAGTTCTAACTGCATCTGTCAATACAGGAGAAAACAGAGTGAAACCTAAAAATTCAGACTGTTACTGCAAACGAATGCTTCAACGTAAAAGAACGAAACTTGAGCATCCAAGTGGGATTGGTGTACTGATCTTTACTTGAAAGTATCATGAAGATTGGATGAAAAAATATATGTTGAGATTTCAGGAGACTCTAGCGTTTTGGAAGTTTGGCAACCCCTTCAATATGATTGTTATTCGCCAGTCCCTGCTTTAGGCTACATCAAGAGAAAACAAACCTTAGAGATAGAACGTAGAACTAATGTATTGTGTCAAGTTTCAAGAAGGTAGCACAAACCGTGTTTGATATAGTTCGAACTGCATCTGTCAATATAGGAGAAAACCGAGTGAAACCTAAAGATTCAAACTGTTACTGCAAACGAATGCTTCAACCTAGGAGAACGAAAATTGGGCATCCAAGTTTGATTGGTGTACTGCTCATTACTTGAAAGTATCATGAAGGTCGGAAGCAAAAATTTATGTTGAGATTTCAGGAGACTCTAGTGTTTTGGCCGCCTAACAACGCATTTCATTGAATGTGTCATTCACCAGTATCTGCTTAAGGCTACATCAAAAGGAAACAAACCTTAGAGATAGAACGTAGAACTACTGTATTGTGTCAAGTTTCAAGAAGCTAGCACAAACCGTGTTTGATTTAGTGTTCTAACTGCATCTGTCAATATAGGAGAAAACAGAGTGAAACCTAAAAATTCAAACTGTTACTGCAAACGAATGCTACAACGTAAAAGAATGAAACTTGAGCATCCAAGTGGGATTGGTGTACTGATCATTACTTGAAAGTATCATGAAGATTGGATGAAAAAATGTATGTTGAGATTTCAGGAGACTCTAGTGTTTTGGAAGTTTGGCAACTCCTTTCATTATAAGTATTATTTGCCAGTCCCTGCTTTAGGCAACATCAAGAGGAAACAAACCTTAGAGATAGAACGTAGAACTAATGCATTGTGCCAAGTTTCAAGAAGCTAGCACAAACCGTGTTTGATATAGTTCGAACTGCATCTGTCAATATACGAGAAAACAGAGTGAAAGCTAAAAATTCAAACTGTTACTGCAAACGAATGCTTCAACGTAAAAGAACGAAACTTGAGCATCCAAGTGGGATTGGTGTACTGATCATTACTTGAAAGTATCATGAAGATTGGATGAAAAAATATATGTTGAGATTTCAGGAGACTCTAGCGTTTTGGAAGTTTGGCAACCCCTTCAATATGAGTGTTATTCGCCAGTCCCTGCTTTAGGCTACATCAAGAGAAAACAAACCTTAGAGATAGAACGTAGAACTAATGTATTGTGTCAAGTTTCAAGAAGCTAGCACAAACCGTGTTGGATTTAGAGTTCGAACGCATCTGTCAATATAGTAGAAAACAGAGTGAAACCTAAAAATTCAAACTGTTACTGCAAACGAATGCTTCAACCTAGGAGAACGAAACTTGGGCATCCAAGTTGGATTGGTGTACTGCTCATTACTTGAAAGTATCATGAAGGTCGGAAGCAAAAATTTATGTTGAGATTTCAGGAGAGTCTAGTGTTTTGGCCGCCTAACAACGCCTTTCATTGCATGTGTCATTCACCAGTATCTGCTTAAGGCTACATCAAGAGGAAACATACCTTAGAGATAGAACGTAGAACTACTGTATTGTGTCAAGTTTCAAGAATCAAGCACAAACCGTGTTATATTTAGAGTTCTAACTGCATCTGTCAATATAGGAGAAAACAGAGTGAAACCTAAAAATTCACACTGTTACTGCAAACGAATGCTTCAACGTAAAAGAATGAAACTTGAGCATCCAAGTGGGATTGGTGTACTGATCATTACTTGAAAGTATCATGAAGATTGGATGAAAAAATATATGTTGAGATTTTACGAGACTCTAGGGTTTTGGAAGTTTTGCAACCCCTTCAATATGAGTGTTATTCGCCAGTCCCTGCTTTAGGCTACATCAAGAGAAAACAAACCTTAGAGATAGAACGTAGAACTAATGTATTGTGTCAAGTTTCAAGAAGCTAGCACAAACCGTGTTGGATTTAGAGTTCGAACGCATCTGTCAATATAGTAGAAAACAGAGTGAAACCTAAAAATTCAAACTGTTACTGCAAACGAATGCTTCAAACTAGGAGAACGAAATTTGGGCATCCAAGTTTTATTGGTGTACTGCTCATTACTTGAAAGTATCATGAAGGTCGGAAGCAAAAATTTATGTTGAGATTTCAGGAGATTCTAGTGTTTTGGCCGCCTAACAACGCCTTTCATTGAATGTGTCATTCACCAGTATCTGCTTAAGGCTACATCAAGAGGAAACATACCTTAGAGATAGAACGTAGAACTACTGTATTGTGTCAAGTTTCAAGAAGCTAGCACAAACCGTGTTATATTTAGAGTTCTAACTGCATCTGTCAATATAGGAGAAAACAGAGTGAAACCTAAAAATTCACACTGTTACTGCAAACGAATGCTTCAACGTAACAGAACGAAACTTGAGCATCCAAGTGGGATTGGTGTACTGATCATTACTTGAAAGTATCATGAAAATTGGATGAAAAAATATATGTTGAGATTTCAGGAGACTCTAGTGTTTTGAAAGTTTGGCAACCCCTTCAATATGTGTGTTATTCGCCAGTCCCTGCTTTAGGCTACATCAAGAGGAAACAAACCTTAGAGATAGAACGTAGAACTAATGTATTGTGTCAAATTTCAAGAAGCTAGCAAAGCGTGTTTGATATAGTTCGAACTGCATCTGTCAATATACGAGAAAACAGAGTGAAAGCTAAAAATTCAAACTCTTACTCCAAACGAATGCTTCAACCTAGGAGAACGAAACTTGGGCATCCAAGTTTGATTGGTGTACTGCTCATTACTTGAAAATATCATGAAGGTCGGAAGCAAAAATTTATGTTGAGATATCAGGAGACTCTAGTGTTTTGGCCGCCTAACAACGCCTTTCATTGTATGTGTCATTCACCAGTATCTGCTTAAGGCTACATCAAGAGGAAACAAACCTTAGAGATAGAACGTAGAACTACTTTATTGTGTCAAGTTTCAAGAAGGTAGCACAAACCGTGTTTGATTTAGAGTTCTAACTGCATCTGTCAATATAGGAGAAAACAGAGTGAAACCTAAAAATTCAAACTGTTACTGCAAACGAATGCTTCATCGTAAAAGAACGAAACTTGAGCATCCAAGTGGGATTGGTGTACTGATCATTACTTGAAAGTATCATGAGGATTGGATGAAAAAATATATGTTGAGATTTCAGGAGACTCTAGTGTTTTGGAAGTTTGGCAACCCCTTCAATATGAGTGTTGTTCGCCAGTCCCTGCTTTAGGCTACATGAAGAGGAAACAAACCTTAGAGATAGAACGTAGAACTAATGTATTGTGTCAAGTTTCAAGAAGGTAGCACAAACCGTGTTTGATATAGTTCGAAATGCATCTGTCAATATAGGAGAAAACAGAGTGAAACCTAAAAATTCAAACTGTTACTGCAAAAGAATGGTTCAACGTAAAAGAACGAAACTTGAGCATCCAAGTGGGATTGGTGTACTGATCATTACTTGAAAGTATCATGAAGATTGGATGAAAAAATATATGTTGACATTTCAGGAGACTCTAGTGTTTTGGAAGTTTGGCAACCCCTTCAATATGAGTGTTATTCGCCAGTCCCTGCTTTAGGCTACATCAAGAGGAAACAAACCTTAGAGATAGAACGTTGAACTAATGTATTGTGTCAAGTTTCAAGAAGGTAGCACAAACCGGGTTTGTTATAGTTCGAACTGCATCTGTCAATATAGGAGAAAACAGAGTGAAACCTAAAAATTCAAACTGTTACTGCAAACGAATGCTTCAACCTAGGAGAACGAAACATGGGCATCCAAGTTTGATTGGTGTACTGCTCATACTTGAAAGTATCATGAAGGTCGGAAGCAAAAATTTATGTTGAGATTTCAGGAGAGTCTAGTGTTTTGGCCGCCTATCAACGCCTTTCATTGAATGTGTCATTCACCAGTATCTGCTTAAGGCTACATCAAGAGGAAACATACCTTAGAGATAGAACGTAGAACTACTGTATTGTGTCAAGTTTCAAGAAGCAAGCACAAACCATGTTATATTTAGAGTTCTAACTGCATCTGTCAATATAGGAGAAAACAGAGTGAAACCTAAAAATTCACACTGTTACTGCAAACGAATGCTTCAACGTAACAGAACGAAACTTGAGCATCCAAGTGGGATTTGTGTACTGATCATTACTTGAAAGTATCATGAGGATTGGATAAAAAAATATATGTTGAGATTTCAGGAGACTCTAGTGTTTTAGAAGTTTGGCAACCCCTTCAATATGAGTGTTATTCGCCAGTCCCTGCTTTAGGCTTCATCTAGAGGAAACAAACCTTAGAGATAGAACGTAGAACTAATGTATTGTGTCAAGTTTCAAGAAGCTAGCACAAACCGTGTTTGATTTAGAGTTCTAACTGCATCTGTCAATATAGGAGAAAACAGAGTGAAACCTAAAAATTCAAACTGTTACTGCAAACGAATGCTTCAACATAAAAGAACGAAACTTGAGCATCCAAGTGGGATTGGTGTACTGATCATTACTTGAAAGTATCATGAAGATTGGATGAAAAAATATATGTTGAGATTTCAGGAGACTCTAGTGTGTTGGAAGTTTGGCAACCCCTTCAATATGAGTGTTATTCACCAGTCCCTGCTTTAGGCTACATCAAGGGAAAACAAACCTTAGAGATAGAACGTAGAACTAATGTATTGTGTCAAGTTTCAAGAATCTATCACAAACCGTGTTTGATTTAGAGTTCGAACGCAACTGTCAATATAGTAGAAAACAGAGTGAAACCTAAAAATTCAAACTGTTACTGCAAACGAATGCTTCAACCTAGGAGAACAAAACTTGGGCATCCAAGTTTGATTGGTGTACTGCTGATTACTTGAAAGTATCATGAAGGTCGGAAGCAAAAATTTATGTTGAGATTTCAGGAGACTCTAGTGTTTTGGCCGCCTAACAACGCCTTTCATTGAATGTGTCATTCACCAGTATCTGCTTAAGGCTACATCAAAAGGAAACAAACCTTAGGGATAGAACGTAGAACTACTGTATTGTGTCAAGTTTCAAGAAGCTAGCACAAACCGTGTTTGATTTAGTGTTCTAACTGCATCTGTCAATATAGGAGAAAACAGAGTGAAACCTAAAAATTCAAACTGTTACTGCAAACGAATGCTTCAACGTAAAAGAATGAAACTTGAGCATCCAAGTGGGATTGGTGTACTGATCATTACTTGAAAGTATCATGAAGATTGGATGAAAAAATATATGTTGAGATTTCAGGAGACTCTAGTGTTTTGGAAGTTTGGCAACTCCTTTCATTATAAGTGTTATTTGCCAGTCCCTGCTTTAGGCAACATCAAGAGGAAACAAACCTTAGAGATAGAACGTAGAACTAATGCATTGTGTCAAGTTTCAAGAAGCTAGCACAAACCGTGTTTGATTTAGAGTTCTAACTGCATCTGTCAATATAGGAGAAAACAGAGTGAAACCTAAAAATTCAAACTGTTACTGCAAACGAATGCTTCAACCTAGGAGAACGAAACTTGGGCATCCAAGTTTGATTGGTGTACTGCTCATTACTTGAAAGTATCATGAAGGTCGGAAGCAAAAATTTATGTTGAGATTTCAGGAGACTCTAGAATTTTGGCCGCCTAACAACGCCTTTCAGTTAATGTGTCATTCACCAGTATCTGCTTAAGGCTACATCAAGAGGAAACAAACCTTAGAGATAGAACGTAGAACTACTGTATTGTGTCAAGTTTCATGAAGCTAGCACAAACCGTGTTTGATTTAGTGTTCTAACTGCATCTGTCAATATAGGAGAAAACAGAGTGAAACCTAAAAATTCAAACTGTTACTGCAAACGAATGCTTCAACGTAAAAGAATGAAACTTGATCATCCAAGTGGGATTGGTGTACTGATCATTACTTGAAAGTATCATGAAGATTGGATGAAAAAATATATGTTGAGATTTCAGGAGACTCTAGTGTTTTGGAAGTTTGGCAACTCCTTTCATTATAAGTGTTATTTGCCAGTCCCTGCTTTAGGCAACATCAAGAGGAAACAAACCTTAGAGATAGAACGTAGAACTAATGCATTGTGTCAAGTTTCAAGAAGCTAGCACAAACCGTGTTTGATTTAGAGTTCTAACTGCATCTGTCAATATAGGAGAAAACAGAGTGAAACCTAAAAATTCAAACTGTTACTGCAAACGAATGCTTCAACCTAGGAGAACGAAACTTGGGCATCCAAGTTTGATTGGTGTACTGCTCATTACTTGAAAGTATCATGAAGGTCGGAAGCAAAAATTTATGTTGAGATTTCAGGAGACTCTAGGGTTTTGGCCGCCTAACAACGCCTTTCATTGAATGTGTCATTCTCCAGTATCTGCATAAGGCTACATCAAGAGGAAACAAACTTTAGAGATAGAACGTAGAACTACTGTATTGTGTCAAGTTTCAAGAAGGTAGCACAAACCGGGTTTGTTATAGTTCGAACTGCATTTGTCAATATAGGAGAAAACAGAGTGAAACCTAAAAATTCAAACTGTTACTGCAAACGAATGCTTCAACCTAGGAGAATGAAACTTGGGCATCCAAGTTTGATTGGTGTACTGCTCATACTTGAAAGTATCATGAAGGTCGGAAGCAAAAATTTATGTTGAAATTTCAGGAGAGTCTAGTGTTTTGGCCGCCTAACAACGCCTTTCATTGAATGTGTCATTCACCAGTATCTGCTTAAGGCTACATCAAGAGGAAACATACTTTAGAGATAGAACGTAGAACTACTGTATTGTGTCAAGTTTCAAGAAGCAAGCACAAACCGTGTTATATTTAGAGTTCTAACTGCATCTGTCAATATAGGAGAAAACAGAGTGAAACCTAAAAATTCACACTGTTACTGCAAACGAATGCTTCAACATAACAGAACAAAACTTGAGCATCCAAGTTGGATTGGTTTACTGATCATTACTTCTATCATGAAGATTGGAAAAAAAAATATATGTTGAGATTTCAGGAGACTCTAGTGTTTTAGAAGTTTGGCAACCCCTTCAATATGAGTGTTATTCGCCAGTCCCTGCTTTAGGCTACATCAAGAGGAAACAAACCTTAGAGATAGAACGTAGAACTAATGTGTTGTGTCAAGTTTCAAGAAGCTAGCACAAACCGTGTTTGATTTAGAGTTCGAACGCATCTGTCAATATAGGAGAAAACAGAGTGAAACCTAAAAATTCAAACTGTTACTGAAAACGAATGCTTCAACCTAGGAGAACGAAACTTGGGCATCCAAGTTTGATTGGTGTACTGCTCATTACTTGAAAGTATCATGAAGGTCGGAAGCAAAAATTTATGTTGAGATTTCAGGAGACCATAGTGTTTTGGCCGCCTAACAATGCCTTTCATTGAATGTATCATTCACCAGTATCTGCTTAAGGCTACATCAAGAGGAAACAAACCTTAGAGATAGAACGTAGAACTACTGTATTGTGTCAAGTTTCATGAAGCTAGCACAAACCGTGTTATATTTAGTGTTCAACTGCATCTGTCAATATAGGAGAAAACAGAGTGAAACCTAAAAATTCAAACTGTTACTGCAAACGAATGCTTCAACGTAAAAGAATGAAACTTGATCATCCAAGTGTAATTGGTGTACTGATCATTACTTGAAAGTATCATGAAGATTGGATGAAAAAATATATGTTGAGATTTCAGGAGACTCTAGTGTTTTGGAAGTTTGGCAACTCCTTTCATTATAAGTGTTATTTGCCAGTCCCTGCTTTAGGCAACATCAAGAGGAAACAAACCTTAGAGATAGAACGTAGAACTAATGCATTGTGTCAAGTTTCAAGAAGCTAGCACAAACCGTGTTTGATTTAGAGTTCTAACTGCATCTGTCAATATAGGAGAAAACAGAGTGAAACCTAAAAATTCAAACTGTTACTGCAAACGAATGCTTCAACGTAAAAGAACGAAACTTGAGCATCCAAGTGGGAATGGTGTACTGATCATTACTTGAAAGTATCATGAAGATTGGATGAAAAAATATATGTTGAGATTTCAGGAGACTCTAGTGTTTTGAAAGTTTGGCAACCCCTTCAATATGTGTGTTATTCGCCAGTCCCTGCTTTAGGCTACATCAAGAGGAAACAAACCTTAGAGATAGAACGTAGAACTAATGTATTGTGTCAAATTTCAAGAAGCTAGCAAAGCGTGTTTGATATAGTTCGAACTGCATCTGTCAATATACGAGAAAACAGAGTGAAAGCTAAAAATTCAAACTCTTACTCCAAACGAATGCTTCAACCTAGGAGAACGAAACTTGGGCATCCAAGTTTGATTGGTGTACTGCTCATTACTTGAAAATATCATGAAGGTCGGAAGCAAAAATTTATGTTGAGATTTCAGGAGACTCTAGTGTTTTGGCCGCCTAACAACGCCTTTCATTGTATGTGTCATTCACCAGTATCTGCTTAAGGCTACATCAAGAGGAAACAAACCTTAGAGATAGAACGTAGAACTACTTTATTGTGTCAAGTTTCAAGAAGGTAGCACAAACCGTGTTTGATTTAGAGTTCTAACTGCATCTGTCAATATAGGAGAAAACAGAGTGAAACCTAAAAATTCATACTGTTACTGCAAACGAATGCTTCATCGTAAAAGAACGAAACTTGAGCATCCAAGTGGGATTGGTGTACTGATCATTACTTGAAAGTATCATGAGGATTGGATGAAAAAATATATGTTGAGATTTCAGGAGACTCTAGTGTTTTGGAAGTTTGGCAACCCCTTCAATATGAGTGTTGTTCGCCAGTCCCTGCTTTAGGCTACATCAAGAGGAAACAAACCTTAGAGATAGAACGTAGAACTAATGTATTGTGTCAAGTTTCAAGAAGGTAGCACAAACCGTGTTTGATATAGTTCGAAATGCATCTGTCAATATAGGAGAAAACAGAGTGAAACCTAAAAATTCAAACTGTTACTGCAAAAGAATGGTTCAACGTAAAAGAACGAAACTTGAGCATCCAAGTGGGATTGGTGTACTGATCATTACTTGAAAGTATCATGAAGATTGGATGAAAAAATATATGTTGACATTTCAGGAGACTCTAGTGTTTTGGAAGATTGGCAACCCCTTCAATATGAGTGTTATTCGCCAGTCCCTGCTTTAGGCTACATCAAGAGGAAACAAACCTTAGAGATAGAACGTTGAACTAATGTATTGTGTCAAGTTTCAAGAAGGTAGCACAAACCGGGTTTGTTATAGTTCGAACTGCATCTGTCAATATAGGAGAAAACAGAGTGAAACCTAAAAATTCAAACTGTTACTGCAAACGAATGCTTCAACCTAGGAGAACGAAACATGGGCATCCAAGTTTGATTGGTGTACTGCTCATACTTGAAAGTATCATGAAGGTCGGAAGCAAAAATTTATGTTGAGATTTCAGGAGAGTCTAGTGTTTTGGCCGCCTAACAACGCCTTTCATTGAATGTGTCATTCACCAGTATCTGCTTAAGGCTACATCAAGAGGAAACATACCTTAGAGATAGAACGTAGAACTACTGTATTGTGTCAAGTTTCAAGAAGCAAGCACAAACCGTGTTATATTTAGAGTTCTAACTGCATCTGTCAATATAGGAGAAAACAGAGTGAAACCTAAAAATTCACACTGTTACTGCAAACGAATGCTTCAACGTAACAGAACGAAACTTGAGCATCCAAGTGGGATTTGTGTACTGATCATTACTTGAAAGTATCATGAGGATTGGATAAAAAAATATAATATGAGATTTCAGGAGACTCTAGTGTTTTAGAAGTTTGGCAACCCCTTCAATATGAGTGTTATTCGCCAGTCCCTGCTTTAGGCTACATCTAGAGGAAACAAACCTTAGAGATAGAACGTAGAACTAATGTATTGTGTCAAGTTTTAAGAAGCTAGCACAAACCGTGTTTGATTTAGAGTTCTAACTGCATCTGTCAATATAGGAGAAAACAGAGTGAAACCTAAAAATTCAAACTGTTACTGCAAACGAATGCTTCAACCTAAAAGAACGAAACTTGAGCATCCAAGTGGGATTGGTGTACTGATCATTACTTGAAAGTATCATGAAGATTGGATGAAAAAATATATGTTGAGATTTCAGGAGACTCTAGTGTGTTGGAAGTTTGGCAACCCCTTCAATATGAGTGTTATTCACCAGTCCCTGCTTTAGGCTACATCAAGGGAAAACAAACCTTAGAGATAGAACGTAGAACTAATGTATTGTGTCAAGTTTCAAGAAGCTAGCACAAACCGTGTTTGATTTAGAGTTCGAACGCAACTGTCAATATAGTAGAAAACAGAGTGAAACCTAAAAATTCAAACTGTTACTGCAAACGAATGCTTCAACCTAGGAGAACAAAACTTGGGCATCCAAGTTTGATTGGTGTACTGCTGATTACGTGAAAGTATCATGAAGGTCGGAAGCAAAAATTTATGTTGAGATTTCAGGAGACTCTAGTGTTTTGGCCGCCTAACAACGCCTTTCATTGAATGTATCATTCACCAGTATCTGCTTAAGGCTACATCAAAAGGAAACAAACCTTAGAGATAGAACGTAGAACTACTGTATTGTGTCAAGTTTCAAGAAGCTAGCACAAACCGTGTTTGATTTAGTGTTCTAACTGCATCTGTCAATATAGGAGAAAACAGAGTGAAACCTAAAAATTCAAACTGTTACTGCAAACGAATGCTTCAACGTAAAAGAATGAAACTTGAGCATCCAAGTGGGAATGGTGTACTGATCATTACTTGAAAGTATCATGAAGATTGGATGAAAAATATATGTTGAGATTTCAGGAGACTCTAGTGTTTTGGAAGTTTGGCAACTCCTTTCATTATAAGTGTTATTTGCCAGTCCCTGCTTTAGGCAACATCAAGAGGAAACAAACCTTAGAGATAGAACGTAGATCTAATGCATTGTGTCAAGTTTCAAGAAGCTATCACAAACCGTGTTTGATTTACAGTTCTAACTGCATCTGTCAATATAGGAGAAAACAGAGTGAAACCTAAAAATTCAAACTGTTACTGCAAACGAATGCTCAACCTAGGAGAACGAAACTTGGGCATCCAAGTTTGATTGGTGTACTGCTCATTACTTGAAAGTATCATGAAGGTCGGAAGCAAAAATTTATGTTGAGATTTCAGGAGACTCTAGTGTTTTGGCCGCCTAACAACGCCTTTCATTGAATGTGTCATTCACCAGTATCTGCTTAAGGCTACATCAAGAGGAAACAAACCTTCAAGATAGAACATAGAACTACTGTATTGTGTCAAGTTTCAAGAAGCTAGCACAAACCGTGTTTGATTTTGAGTTCTAACTGCATCTGTCAATATAGGAGAAAACAGAGTGAAACTAAAAATTCAAACTGTTACTGCAAACGAATGCTTCAACGTAAAAGAACGAAACTTGAGCATCCAAGTGGGAATGGTGTACTGATCATTACTTGAAAGTATCATGAAGATTGGATGAAAAAATATATGTTGAGATTTCAGGAGACTCTAGTGTTTTGGAAGTTTGGCAACCCCTTCAATATGAGTGTTATTCGCCAGTCCCTGCTTTAGGCTACATCAAGAGGAAACAAACCTTAGAGATAGAACGTAGAAGTAATGTATTGTGTCAAGTTTCAAGAAGGTAGCACAAACCGTGTTTGATATAGTTCGAACTGCATCTGTCAATATAGGAGAAAACAGAGTGAAACCTAAAAATTCAAACTGTTACTGCAAACGAATGCTTCAACCTAGGAGAACGAAACTTGGGCATCCAAGTTTGATTGGTGTACTGCTCATTACTTGAAAGTATCATGAAGGTCGGAAGCAAAAATTTATGTTGAGATTTCAGGAGACTCTAGTGTTTTGGCCGCCTAACAACGCCTTTCATTGAATGTGTCATTCACCAGTATCTGCTTAAGGCTACATCAAGAGGAAACAAACCTTAGAGATAGAACGTAGAACTACTGTATTGTGTCAAGTTTCAAGAAGGTAGCACAAACCGTGTTTGATATAGTTCGAACTGCATCTGTCAATATAGGAGAAAACAGAGTGAAACCTAAAAATTCAAACTGTTACTGCAAACAAATGCTTCGACCTAGGAGAACGAATCTTGGGAATCTAAGTTTGATTGGTGTACTGCTCATTACTTGAAAGTATCATGAAGATTGGATGAAAAAATATATGTTGAGATTTCAGGAGACTCTAGTGTTTTGGAAGTTTGGCAACCCCTTCAATATGAGTGTTATTCGCCAGTATCTGCTTAAAGCTACATCAAGAGGAAACATACCTTACAGATAGAACGTAGAACTACTGTATTGTGTCAAGTGTCAAGAAGCTAGCACAAACCGTGTTTGATTTAGAGTTCTAACGGCATCTGTCAATATAGGAGAAAACAGAGTGAAACCTAAAAATTCAAACTGTTACTGCAAACGAATGCTTCAACGTAAAAGAACGAAACTTGAGCATCCAAGTGGGATTGGTGTACTGATCATTACTTGAAAGTATCATGAAGATTGGATGAAAAAATATATGTTGAGATTTCAGGAGACGCTAGCGTTTTGGAAATTTGGCAACCCCTTCAATATGAGTGTTATTCGCCAGTCCCTGCTTTAGGCTACATCAAGAGAAAAAAAATCTTAGAGATAGAACGTAGAACTACTCTATTGTGTCAAGTTTCAAGAAGCTAGCAAGAACCGTGTTTGATTTAGAGTTCTAACTGCATCTGTCAATATAGGAGAAAACAGAGTGAAACCTAAAAATTCAAACTGTTACTGCAAACGAATGCTTCAACGTAAAAGAACGAAACTTGAGCATCCAAGTGGGATTGGTGTACTGATCATTACTTGAAAGTATCATGAAGGTCGGAAGCAAAAATTTATGTTGAGATTTCAGGAGACTCTAGTGTTTTGGCCGCCTAACAACGCCTTTCATTGAATGTGTCATTCACCAGTATCTGCTTAAGGCTACATCAAAAGGAAACAAACCTTAGAGATAGAACGTAGAACTACTGTATTGTGTCAAGTTTCAAGAAGCTAGCACAAACCGTGTTTGATTTAGTGTTCTAACTGCATCTGTCAATATAGGGGAAAACAGAGTGAAACCTAAAAATTCAAACTGTTACTGCAAACGAATGCTGCAACGTTAAAGAATGAAACTTGAGCATCCAAGTGGGATTGGTGTACTGATCATTACTTGAAAGTATCATGAAGATTGGATGAAAAAATATATGTTGAGATTTCAGGAGACCCTAGTGTTTTGGAAGTTTGGCAACCCCTTCAATATGAGTGTTATTCGCCAGTCCCTGCTTTAGGCAACATCAAGAGGAAACAAACCTTAGAGATAGAACGTAGAACTAATGCATTGTGTCAAGTTTCAAGAAGCTAGCACAAACCGTGTTTGATATAGTTCGAACTGCATCTGTCAATATACGAGAAAACAGAGTGAAAGCTAAAAATTCAAACTGTTACTGCAAACGAATGCTTCAACCTAGGAGAACGAAACTTGGGCATCCAAGTTTGATTGGTGTACTGCTCATTACTTGAAAGTATCATGAAGGTCGGAAGCAAAAATTTATGTTGAGATTTCAGGAGACTCTAGGGTTTTGGCCGCCTAACAACGCCTTTCATTGAATGTGTCATTCTCCAGTATCTGCTTAAGGCTACATCAAGAGGAAACAAACCTTAGAGATAGAACGTAGAACTACTGTATTGTGTCAAGTTTCAAGAAGGTAGCACAAACCGGGTTTGTTATAGTTCGAACTGCATCTGTCAATATAGGAGAAAACAGAGTGAAACCTAAAAATTCAAACTGTTACTGCAAACGAATGCTTCAACCTAGGAGAACGAAACTTGGGCATCCAAGTTTGATTGGTGTACTGCTCATACTTGAAAGTATCATGAAGGTCAGAATCAAAAATTTATGTTGAAATTTCAGGAGAGTCTAGTGTTTTGGCCGCCTAACAACGCCTTTCATTGAATGTGTCATTCACCAGTATCTGCTTAAGGCTACATCAAGAGGAAACATACCTTAGAGATAGAACGTAGAACTACTGTATTGTGTCAAGTTTCAAGAAGCTAGCACAAACCGTGTTATATTTAGAGTTCTAACTGCATCTGTCAATATAGGAGAAAACAGAGTGAAACCTAAAAATTCACACTGTTACTGCAAACGAATGCTTCAACGTAACAGAACGACACTTGAGCATCCAAGTTGGATTGGTGTACTGATCATTACTTGAAAGTATCATGAAGATTGGATAAAAAAAATATATGTTGAGATTTCAGGAGACTCTAGTGTTTTAGAAGTTTGGCAACCCCTTCAATATGAGTGTTATTCGCCAGTCCCTGCTTTAGGCTACATCAAGAGGAAACAAACCTTAGAGATAGAAGGTAGAACTAATGTGTTGTGTCAAGTTTCAAGAAGCTAGCACAAACCGTGTTTGATTTAGAGTTCGAACGCATCTGTCAATATAGTAGAAAGCAGAGTGAAACCTAAAAATTCAAACTGTTACTGCAAACGAATGCTTCAACCTAGGAGAACGAAACTTGGGCATCCAAGTTTGATTGGTGTACTGCTCATTACTTCAAAGTATCATGAAGTTCGGAAGCAAAAATTTATGTTGAGATTTCAGGAGACTCTAGTGTTTTGGCCGCCTAACAACGCCTTTCATTGAATGTGTCATTCACCAGTATCTGCTTAAGGCTACATCAAGAGGAAACAAACCTTAGAGATAGAACGTAGAACTACTGTATTGTGTCAAGTTTCAAGAAGCTAGCACAAACCGTGTTTGATTTAGAGTTCTAACTGCATCTGTCAATATAGGAGAAAACAGACTGAAACCTAAAAATTCAAACTGTTACTGCAAACGAATGCTTCAACCTAGGAGAACGAAACTTGGGCATCCAAGTTTGATTGGTGTACTGCTCATTACTTGAAAGTATCATGAAGATTGGATGAAAAAATATATGTTGAGATTTCAGGAGACTCTAGTGTGTTGGAAGTTTGGCAACCCCTTCAATATGAGTGTTATTCGCCAGTCCCTGCTTTAGGCTACATCAAGAGGAAACAAACCTTAGAGATAGAACGTAGAACTAATGTATTGTGTCAAATTTCAAGAAGCCAGCAAACCGTGTTTGATATAGTTCGAACTGCATCTGTCAATATACGAGAAAACAGAGTGAAAGCTAAAAATTCAAACTCTTACTCCAAAAGAATGCTTCAACCTAGGAGAACGAAACTTGGGCATCCAAGTTTGATTGGTGTACTGCTCATTACTTGAAAATATCATGACGTTCGGAAGCAAAAATTTATGTTGAGATTTAAGGAGACTCTAGTGTTTTGGCCGCCTAACAACGCCTTTCTTTGAATGTGTCATTCACCAGTATCTGCTTAAGGCTACATCAAGAGGAAACAAACCTTAGAGATAGAACATAGAACTACTGTATTGTGTCAAGTTTCAAGAAGCTAGCACAAACCGTGTTTGATTTAGAGTTCTAACTGCATCTGTCAATATAGGAGAAAACAGAGTGAAACCTAAAAATTCAAACTGTTACTGCAAACGAATGCTTCAACGTAAAAGAACGAAACTTGAGCATCCAAGTGGGATTGGTGTACTGATCATTACTTGAAAGTATCATGAAGATTGGATGAAAAAATATAGGCTGAGATTTCAGGAGACTCTAGTGTTTTGGAAGTTTGGCAACCCCTTCAACATGAGTGTTATTCGCAAGTCCCTGCTTTAGGCTACATCAAGAGGAAACAAACCTTGGAGATAGAACGTATAACTAATGTATTGTGTCAAGTTTCAAGAAGGTAGCACAAACCGTGTTTGATATAGTTCGAAATGCATCTGTCAATATAGGAGAAAACAGAGTGAAACCTAAAAATTCAAACTGTTACTGCAAACGAATGCTTCAACGTAAAAGAACGAAACTTGAGCATCCAAGTGGGATTGGTGTACTGATCATTACTTGAAAGTATCAAGAAGATTGGATGAAAAAATATATGTTGAGATTTCAGGAGACTCTAGTGTTTTGGAAGTTTGGCAACCCCTTCAATATGAGTGTTATTCGCCAGTCCCTGCTTTAGGCTACATCAAGAGGAAACAAACATTAGAGATAGAACGTAGAACTAATGTATTGTGTTAAGTTTCAAGAAGGTAGCACAAACCGTGTTTCATATAGTTCGAACTGCATCTGTCAATATAGGAGAAAACAGAGTGAAACCAAAAAATTCAAACTGTTACTGCAAATGAATGCTTCAACCTAGGAGAACGAAACTTGGGCATCCAAGTTTGATTGGTGTACTGCTCATTACTTGAAAGTATCATGAAGGTCGGAAGCAAAAATTTATGTTGAGATTTCAGGAGACTCTTGTGTTTTGTCCGCCTAACAACGCCTTTCATTGAATGTGTCATTCACCAGTATCTGCTTTAGGCTACATCAAGAGGAAACAAACCTTAGAGATGGAACGTAGAACTACTGTATTGTGTCAAGTTTCAAGAAGCTAGCACAAACCGTGTTATATTTAGAGTTCTAACTGCATCTGTCAATATAGGAGAAAACTGAGTGAAACCTAAAAATTCACACTGTTACTGCAAACGAATGCTTCAACTAAAAGAACGACACTTGAGCATCCAAGTGGGATTGGTGTACTGATCATTACTTGAAAGTATCATGAAGATTGGATGAAAAAATATATGTTGAGATTTCAGGAGACTCTAGTGTTTTGGAAGTTTGGCAACCCCTTCAATATGAGTGTTATTCGCCAGTCCCTGCTTTAGGCTACATCAAGAGGAACCAAACCTTAGAGATAGAACGTAGAACTAATGTGTTGTGTCAAGTTTCAAGAAGCTAGCACAAACCGTGTTTGATTTAGAGTTCGAACGCATCTGTCAATATAGTAGAAAACAGAGTGAAACCTAAAAATTCAAACTGTTACTGCAAACGAATGCTTCAACTTAGTAGAACGATACTTGGGCATCCAAGTTTGATTGGTGTACTGCTCATTACTTGAAAGTATCATGAAGGTCGGAAGCAAAAATATATGTTGAGATTTCAGGAGCGTCTAGTGTTTTGGCCGCCTAACAACGCCTTTCATTGAATGTGTCATTCACCAGTATCTGCTTAAGGCTACATCAAGAGGAAACAAACCTTAGAGATAGAACGTAGAACTACTGTATTGTGTCAAGTTTCAAGAAGCTAGCACAAACCGTGTTTGTTTTAGAGTTCTAACTGCATCTGTCAATATAGGAGAAAACAGAGTGAAACCTAAAAATTCAAACTGTTACTGCAAACGAATGCTTCAACCTAGGAGAAAGAAACTTGGGCATCCAAGTTTGATTGGTGTACTGCTCATTACTTGAAAGTATCATGAAGGTCGGAAGCAAAAATTTAGGTTGAGATTTCAGGAGAGTCTAGTGTTCTGGCCGCCTAACAACGCCTTTCATTGAATGTGTCATTCACCAGTATCTGCTTAAGGCTACATCAAGAGGAAACATACCTTAGAGATAGAACGTAGAACTACTGTATTGTGTCAAGTTTCAAGAAGCTAGCACAAACCGTGTTATATTTAGAGTTCTAACTGCATCTGTCAATATAGGAGAAAACAGAGTGAAACCTAAAAATTCACACTGTTACTGCAAACGAATGATTCAACGTAAAAGAAAGAAACTTGAGCATCCAAGTGGGATTGGTGTACTGATCATTACTTGAAAGTATCATGAAGATTGGATGAAAAAATATATGTTGAGATTTCAGGAGACTCTAGTGTTTTAGAAGTTTGGCAACCCCTTCAATATGAGTGTTATTCGCCAGTCCCTGCTTTAGGCTACATCAAGAGGAACCAAACCTTAGAGATAGAACGTAGAACTAATGTGTTGTGTCAAGTTTCAAGAAGCTAGCACAAACCATGTTTGATTTAGAGTTCGAACGCATCTGTCAATATAGTAGAAAACAGAGTGAAACCTAAAAATTCAAACTGTTACTGCAAACGAATGCTTCATCCTAGGAGAACGAAACTTGGGCATCCAAGTTTGATTGGTGTACTGCTCATTACTTGAAAGTATCATGAAGGTCGGAAGCAAAAATTTATGTTGAGATTTCAGGAGAGTCTAGTGTTTTGGCCACCTAACAACGCCTTTCATTGAATGTGTCATTCACTAGTATCTGCTTAAGGCTACATCAAGAGGAAACAAACCTTAGAGATAGAACGTAGAACTACTGTATTGTGTCAAGTTTCAAGAAGCTAGCACAAACCGTGTTTGATTTAGAGTTCTAACTGCATCTGTCAATATAGGAGAAAACAGAGTGAAACCTAAAAATTCAAACTTTTACTGCAAACGAATGCTTCAACGTAAAACAACGAAACTTGAGCATCCAAGTGGGATTGGTGTACTGATCATTACTTGAAAGTATCATGAAGATTGGATGAAAAAATATATGTTGAGATTTCAGGAGACTCTAGTGTTTTAGAAGTTTGGCAACCCCTTCAATATGAGTGTTATTCGCCAGTCCCTGCTTTAGGCTACATCAAGAGGAACCAAACCTTAGAGATAGAACGTAGAACTAATGTGTTGTGTCAAGTTTCAAGAAGCTAGCACAAACCGTGTTTGATTTAGAGTCGAACGCATCTGTCAATATAGTATAAAACAGAGTGAAACCTAAATTTCAAACTGTTACTGCAAACGAATGCTTCAACCTAGGAGAACGAAACTTGGGCATCCAAGTTTGATTGGTGTACTGCTCATTACTTGAAAGTATCATGAAGGTCGGAAGCAAAAATTTATGTTGAGATTTCAGGAGAGTCTAGTGTTTTGGCCGCCTAACAACGCCTTTCATTGAATGCGTCATTCACTAGTATCTGCTTAAGGCTACATCAAGAGGAAACAAGCCTTAGAGATAGAACGTAGAACTACTGTATTGTGTCAAGTTTTAAGAAGCTAGCACAAACCGTGTTTGATTTAGAGTTCTAACTGCATCTGTCAATATAGGAGAAAACAGAGTGAAACCTAAAAATTCAAACTGTTACTGCAAACGAATGCTTCAACGTAAAACAACGAAACTTGAGCATCCAAGTGGGATTGGTGTACTGATCATTACTTGAAAGTATCATGAAGATTGGATGAAAAAATATATGTTGAGATTTCAGGAGACTCTAGTGTTTTGGAAGTTTGGCAACCCCTTCAATATGAGTGTTATTCGCCAGTCCCTGCTTTAGGCTACATCAAGAGGAAACAAAACTTGGAGATAGAACGTAGAACTAATGTATTGTTTCAAGTCTCAAGAAGGTAGCACAAACCGTGTTTGATATAGTTCGAAATGCATCTGTCAATATAGGAGAAAACAGAGTGAAACCTAAGAATTCAAACTCTTACTGCAAACGAATGCTTCAACGTAAAAGAACGATACTTGAGCATCCAAGTGGGATTGGTGTACTGATCATTACTTGAAAGTATCATGAAGATTGGATGAAAAAATATATGTTGAGATTTCAGGAGACTCTAGTGTTTTGGAAGTTTGGCAACCCCTTCAATATGAGTGTTATTCGCCAGTCCCTGCTTTAGGCTACATCAAGAGGAAACAAACCTTAGAGATAGAACGTAGAACTAATGTATTGTGTCAAGTTTCAAGAAGGTAACACAAACCGTGTTTGATATAGTTAGAACTGCATCTGTCTATATAGGAGAAAAGAGAGTGAAACCTAAAAATTCAAACTGTTACTGCAAACGAATGCTTCAACCTAGGAGAACGAAACTTGGGCATCCAACTTTGATTGGTGTACTGCTCAATACTTGAAAGTATCATGAAGGTCGGAAGCAAAAATTTATGTTGAGATTTCAGGGGAGTCTAGTGTTCTGGCCGCCTAACAACGCCTTTCATTGAATGTGTCATTCACCAGTATCTGCTTAAGGCTACATCAAGAGGAAACATACCTTAGAGATAGAACGTAGAACTACTGTATTTTGTCAAGTTTCAAGAAGCTAGCACAAACCGTGTTATATTTAGAGTTCTAACTGCATCTGTCAATATAGGAGAAAACAGAGTGAAACCTAAAAATTCACACTGTTACTGCAAACGAATGCTTCAACGTGAAAGAACGACACTTGAGCATCCAAGTGGGATTGGTGTACTGATCATTACTTGAAAGTATCATGAAGATTGGATGAAAAAATATATGTTGAGATTTCAGGAGACTCTAGTGTTTTAGAAATTTGGCAACCCCTTCAATATGAGTGTTATTCGCCAGTCCCTGCTTTAGGCTACATCAAGAGGAAACAAACCTTAGAGATAGAACGTAGAACTAATGTATTGTGTCAAGTTTCAAGAAGCTAGCACAAACCGTTTTTGTTTTAGAGTTCTAACTGCATCTGTCAATATAGGAGAAAACAGAGTGAAACCTAAAAATTCAAACTGTTACTGCAAAAGAATGCTTCAACCTAGGAGAACGAAACTTGGGCATCCAAGTTTGATTGGTGTACTGCTCATTACTTGAAAGTATCATGAAGGTCGGAAGCAAAAATTTATGTTGAGATTTCAGGGGAGTCTAGTGTTCTGGCCGCCTAACAACGCCTTTCATTGAATGTGTCATTCACCAGTATCTGCTTAAGGATACATCAAGAGGAAACATACCTTAGAGATAGAACGTAGAACTACTGTACTGTGTCAAGTTTCAAGAAGCTAGCACAAACCGTGTTATATTTAGACTTCTAACTGCATCTGTCAATATAGGAGAAAACAGAGTGAAACCTAAAAATTCACACTGTTACTGCAAACGAATGCTTCAACGTAAAAGAACGAAACTTGAGCATCCAAGTGGGATTGGTGTACTGATCATTACTTGAAAGTATCATGAAGATTGGATGAAAAAATATATGTTGAGATTTCAGGAGACTCTAGTGTTTTAGAAGTTTGGCAACCCCTTCAATATGAGTGTTATTCGCCAGTCCCTGCTTTAGGCTACATCAAGAGGAACCAGACCTTAGAGATAGAACGTAGAACTAATGTGTTGTGTCAAGTTTCAAGAAGCTAGCACAAACCGTGTTTGATTTAGAGTTCTAACTGCATCTGTCAATATAGGAGAAAACAGAGTGAAACCTAAAAATTCAAACTGTTACTGCAAACGAATGCTTCAACCTAGGAGAACGAAACTTGGGCATCCAAGTTTGATTGGTGTACTGCTCATTACTTGAAAGTATCATGAAGGTCGGAAGCAAAAATTTATGTTGAGATTTCAGGAGACTCTATTGTTTTGGCCGCCTAACAACGCCTTTCATTGAATGTGTCATTCACCAGTATCTGCTTAAGGCTACATCAAGAGGAAACAAACCTTAGAGATAGAACATAGAACTACTGTATTGTGTCAAGTTTCAAGAAGCTAGCACAAACCGTGTTGGATTTAGAGTTCGAACGCATCTGTCAATATAGTAGAAAACAGAGTGAAACCTAAAAATTCAAACAGTTACTGCAAACGAATGCTTCAACCTAAGAGAACAAAACTTGGGCATCCAAGTTTGATTGGTGTACTGCTCATTACTTGAAAGTATCATGAATGTCGGAAGCAAAAATTTATGTTGAGATTTCAGGAGACTCTTGTGTTTTGGCCGCCTAACAACGCCTTTCATTGAATGTGTCATTCACCAGGATCTGCTTTAGGCTACATCAAGAGGAAACAAACCTTAGAGATAGAACGTAGAACTACTGTATTGTGTCAAGTTTCAAGAAGCTAGCACAAACCGTGTTATATTTAGAGTTCTAACTGCATCTGTCAATATAGGAGAAAACAGAGTGAAACCTAAAAATTCACACTGTTACTGCAAACGAATGATTCAACGTAAAAGAAAGAAACTTGAGCATCCAAGTGGGATTGGTGTACTGATCATTACTTGAAAATATCATGAAGATTCGATGAAAAAATATATGTTGAGATTTTAGGAGACTCTAGTGTTTTAGAAGTTTGGCAACCCCTTCAATATGAGTGTTATTCGCCATTCCCTGCTTTAGGCTACATCAAGAGGAACCAAACCTTAGAGATAGAACGTAGAACTAATGTGTTGTGTCAAGTTTCAAGAAGCTAGCACAAACCGTGTTTGATTTAGAGTTCAAACGCATCTGTCAATATAGTAGAAAACAGAGTGAAACCTAAAAATTCAAACTGTTACTGCAAACGAATGCTTCAACCTAGGAGAACGAAACTTGGGCATCCAAGTTTGATTGGTGTACTGCTCATTACTTGAAAGTATCATGAAGGTCGGAAGCAAAAATTTATGTTGAGATTTCAGAAGAGTCTAGTGTTTTGGCCGCCTAACAACGCCTTTCATTGAATGTGTCATTCACCAGTATCTGCTTAAGGCTACATCAAGAGGAAACAAACCTTAGAGATAGAACGTAGAACTACTGTATTGTGTCAAGTTTCAAGAAGCTAGCACAAACCATGTTTGATTTAGAGTTCTAACTGCATCTGTCAATATAGGAGAAAACAGAGTGAAACCTAAAAATTCAAACTGTTACTGCAAACGAATGCTTCAACGTAAGAGAACGAAACTTGAGCATCCAAGTGGGATTGGTGTACTGATCATTACTTGAAAGTATCATGAAGATTGGATAAAAAAATATATGTTGAGATTTCAGGAGACTCTAGTGTTTTGGAAATTTGGCAACTCCTTTCAATATAAGAGTTATTCGCCAGTCCCTGCTTTAGGCTACATCAAGAGGAAACAAACCTTAGAGATAGAACGTAGAACTACTGTATTGTGTCAAGTTTCAAGAAGCTAGCACAAACCGTATTTGATTTAGAGTTCGAACTACATCTGTCAATATAGGAGAAAACAGAGTGAAACCTAAAAATTCAAACTGTTACTGCAAACGAATGCTTCAACGTAAAAGAACGAAACTTGAGCATCCAAGTGGGATTGGTGTACTGATCATTACTTGAAAGTATCATGAAGATTGGATGACAAAATATATGTTGAGATTTCAGGAGACTCTAGTGTTTTGGAAGTTTGGCAACCCCTTCAATATGAGTGTTATTCGCCAGTCCCTGCTTTAGGTTACATCAAGAGGAAACAAAACTTGGAGATAGAACGTAGAACTAATGTATTGTTTCAAGTTTCAAGAAGGTAGCACAAACCGTGTTTGATATAGTTTGAAATGCATCTGTCAATATAGGAGAAAACAGAGTGAAACCTAAGAATTCAAACTCTTACTGCAAACGAATGCTTCAACGTAAAAGAACGATACTTGAGCATCCAAGTGGGATTGGTGTACTGATCATTACTTGAAAGTATCATGAAGATTGGATGAAAAAATATATGTTGAGATTTCAGGAGACTCTAGTGTTTTGGAAGTTTGGCAACGCCTTCAATATGAGTGTTATTCGCCAGTCCCTGCTTTAGGCTACCTCAAGAGGAAACAAACCTTAGAGATAGAACGTAGAACTACTGTATTGTGTCAAGTTTCAAGAAGCTAGCACAAACCGTGTTTGATATAGTTCGAACTGCATCTGTCAATATATGAGAAAACAGAGTGAAAGCTAATAATTCAAACTGTTACTGCAAACGGATGCTTCAACCTAGGAGAACGAAACTTGGGCATCCAAGTTTGATTGGTGTACTGCTCATTACTTGAAAGTATCATGAAGGTCGGAAGCAAAAATTTATATTGAGATTTCAGGAGACTCTAGTGTTTTGGCCGCCTAACAACGCCTTTCATTGAATGTGTCATTCACTAGTATCTGCTTAAGGCTACATCAAGAGGAAACAAACCTTAGAGATAGAAGATAGAACTACTGTATTGTGTCAAGTTTCAAGAAGCTAGCACAAACCGTGTTTGATTTAGAGTTCTAACTGCATCTGTCAATATAGGAGAAAACAGAGTGATACCTAAAAATTCAAACTGTTACTGCAAACGAATGCTTCAACGTAAAAGAACGAAACTTGAGCATCCAAGTGGGATTGGTGTACTGATCATTACTTGAAAGTATCATGAAGATTGGATGAAAAAATATATGTTGAGATTTCAGGAGACTCTAGTGTTTCGGAAGTTTGGCAACCCCTTCAATATGAGTGTTATTCTCCAGTCCCTGCTTTAGGCTACATCAAGAGGAAACAAACCTTAGAGATAGAACGTAGAACTAATGTATTGTGTCAAGTGTCAAGAAGCTAGCACAAACCGTGTTTGATTTAGAGTTCGAACGCATCTGTCAATATAGTAGAAAACAGAGTGAAACCTAAAAATTCAAACAGTTACTGCAAACGAATGCTTCAAACTAGGAGAACGAAACTTGGGCATCCAAGTGTGATTGGTGTACTGCTCATTACTTGAAAGTATCATGAAGGTCGGAAGCAAAAATTTATGTTGAGATTTCAGGAGACTCTAGTGTTTTGTCCGCCAAACAACGCCTTTCATTGAATGTGTCATTCACCAGTATCTGCTTAAGGCTACATCAAGAGGAAACAAACCTTAGAGATAGAACATAGAACTAGTGTATTGTTTCAAGTTTCAAGAAGCTAGCACAAACCGTGTTTGATTTAGAGTTCTAACTGCATCTGTCAATATAGGAGAAAACAGAGTGAAACCTAAAAATTCAAACTGTTACTGCAAACGAATGCTTCAACCTAGGAACGAAACTTGGGCATCCAAGTTTGATTGGTGTACTGCTCATTACTTGAAAGTATCATGAAGGTCGGAAGCAAAAATTTATGTTGAGATTTCAGGAGACTCTATTGTTTTGACCGCCTAACAATGCCTTTCATTGAATGTGTCATTCACCAGTATCTGCTTAAGGCTACATCAAGAGGAAACAAACCTTAGAGATAGAACATAGAACTACTGTATTGTGTCAAGTTTCAAGAAGCTAGCACAAACCGAGTTGGATTTAGAGTTCGAACGCATCTGTCAATATAGTAGAAAACAGAGTGAAACCTAAAAATTCAAACAGTTACTGCAAACGAATGCTTCAACCTAAGAGAACGAAACTTGGGCATCCAAGTTTGATTGGTGTACTGCTCATTACTTGAAAGTATCATGAATGTCGGAAGCAAAAATTTATGTTGAGATTTCAGGAGACTCTTGTGTTTTGGCTGCCTAACAACGCCTTTCATTGAATGTGTCATTCACCAGTATCTGCTTTAGGCTACATCAAGAGGAAACCAACCTTAGAGATAGAACGTAGAACTACTGTATTGTGTCAAGTTTCAAGAAGCTAGCACAAACCGTGTTATATTTAGAGTTCTAACTGCATCTGTCAATATAGGAGAAAACAGAGTGAAACCTAAAAATTCACACTGTTACTGCAAACGAATGATTCAACGTAAAAGAAAGAAACTTGAGCATCCAAGTGGGATTGGTGTACTGATCATTACTTGAAAGTATCATGAAGATTGGATGAAAAAATATATGTTGAGATTTCAGGAGACTCTAGTGTTTTAGAAGTTTGGCAACCCCTTCAATATGAGTGTTATTCGCCATTCCCTGCTTTAGGCTACATCAAGAGGAACCAAACCTTAGAGATAGAACGTAGAACTAATGTGTTGTGTCAAGTTTCAAGAAGCTAGCACAAACCGTGTTTGATTTAGAGTTCGAACGCATCTGTGAATATAGTAGAAAACAGAGTGAAACCTAAAAATTCAAACTGTTACTGCAAACGAATGCTTCAACCTAGGAGAACGAAACTTGGGCATCCAAGTTTGATTGGTGTACTGCTCATTACTTGAAAGTATCATGAAGGTCGGAAGCAAAAATTTATGTTGAGATTTCAGAAGAGTCTAGTGTTTTTGCCGCCTAACAACGCCTTTCATTGAATGTGTCATTCACCAGTATCTGCTTAAGGCTACATCAAGAGGAAACAAACCTTAGAGATAGAACGTAGAACTACTGTATTGTGTCAAGTTTCAAGGAGCTAGCACAAACCGTGTTTGATTTAGAGTTCTAAATGCATCTGTCAATATAGGAGAAAACAGAGTGAAACCTAAAAATTCAAACTGTTACTGCAAACGAATGCTTCAACGTAAAAGAACGAAACTTGAGCATCCAAGTGGGATTGGTGTACTGATCATTACTTGAAAGTATCATGAAGATTGGATAAAAAAATATATGTTGAGATTTCAGGAGACTCTAGTGTTTTGGAAATTTGGCAACTCCTTTCAATATAAGAGTTATTCGCCAGTCCCTGCTTTAGGCTACATCAAGAGGAAACAAACCTTAGAGATAGAACATAGAACTACTGTATTGTGTCAAGTTTCAAGAAGCTAGCACAAACCGTGTTTGATTTAGAGTTCTAACTGCATCTGTCAATATAGGAGAAAACAGAGTGAAACCTAAAAATTCAAACTGTTACTGCAAACGAATGCTTCAACCTAGGAGAACGAAACTTGGGCATCCAAGTTTGATTGGTGTACTGCTCATTACTTGAAAGTATCATGAAGGTCGGAAGCAAAAATTTATGTTGAGATTTCAGGAGACTCTAGTGTTCTGGCCGCCTAACAACGCCTTTCATTGAATGTGTCTTTCACCAGTATCTGCTTAAGGATACATCAAGAGGAAACAAACCTTAGAGATAGAACGTAGAACTACTGTATTGTGTCAAGTTTCCAGAAGCTAGCACAAACCGTGTTTGATTTAGAATTCTAACTGCATCTGTCAATATAGGAGAAAACAGAGTGAAACCTAAAAATTCAAACTGTTACTGCAAACGAATGCTTAAACGTAAAAGAACGAAACTTGAGCATCCAAGTGGGATTGGTGTACTGATCATTACTTGAAAATATCATGAAGATTGGATGAAAAAATATATGTTGAGATTTCAGGAGACTCTAGTGTTTCGGAAGTTTGGCAACCCCTTCAATATGAGTGTTATTCGCCAGTCCCTGCTTTAGGCTACATCAAGAGGAAACAAACTTTAGAGATAGAACGTAGAACTAATGTATTGTCTCAAGTTTCAAGAAGCTAGCACAAACCGTGTTTGATTTAGAGTTCGAACGCCTCTGTCAATATAGTAGAAAACAGAGTGAAACCTAAAAATTCAAACTGTTACTGCAAACGAGTGCTTCAAACTAGGAGAATGAAACTTGGGCATCCAAGTTTGATTGGTGTACTGCTCATTACTTGAAAGTATCATGAAGGTCGGAAGCAAAAATTTATGTTGAGATTTCAGGAGACTCTAGTGTTTTGGCCGCCTAACAACGCCTTTCATTGAATGTGTCATTCACCAGTATCTGCTTAAGGCTACATCAAGAGGAAACAAACCTTAGAGATAGAACGTAGAACTACTGTATTGTGTCAAGTTTCAAGAAGCTAGCACAAACCGTGTTTGATATAGTTCGAACTGCATCTGTCAATATACGAGAAAACAGAGTGAAAGCTAATAATTCAAACTGTTACTGCAAACGAATGCTTCAACCTAGGAGAACGAAACTTGGGCATCCAAGTTTGATTGGTATACTGCTCATTACTTGAAAGTATCATGAAGGTCGGAAGCAAAAATTTATATTGAGATATCAGGAGACTCTAGTGTTTTTGCCGCCTAACAACGCCTTTCATTGAATGTGTCATTCACCAGTATCTGCTTAAGGCTACATCAAGAGGAAACAAACCTTAGAGATAGAAGATAGAACTACTGTATTGTGTCAAGTTTCAAGAAGCTAGCACAAACCGTGTTTGATTTAGAGTTCTAACTGCATCTGTCAATATAGGAGAAAACAGAGGGATACCTAAAAATTCAAACTGTTACTGCAAACGAATGCTTCAACGTAAAAGAACGAAACTTGAGCATCCAAGTGGGATTGGTGTACTGATCATTACTTGAAAGTATCATGAAGATTGGATGAAAAAATATATGTTGAAATTTCAGGAGACTCTAGTGTTTTGGAAGATTGGCAACCCCTTCAATATGAGTGTTATTCGCAAGTCCCTGCTTTAGGCTACATCAAGAGGAAACAAACCTTGGAGATAGAACATAGAACTACTGTATTGTGTCAAGTTTCAAGAAGGTAGCACAAACCGTGTTTGATATAGTTCGAAATGCATCTGTCAATATAGGAGAAAACAGAGTGAAACCTAAAAATTCAAACTGTTACTGCAAACGAATGCTTCAACGTAAAAGAACGAAACTTGAGCATCCAAGTGGGATTGGTGTACTGATCATTACTTGAAAGTATCATGAAGATTGGATGAAAAAATATATGTTGAGATTTCAGGAGACTCTAGTGTTTTGGAAGTTTGGCAACCCCTTCAATATGAGTGTTATTCGCCAGTCCCTGCTTTAGGCTACATCAAGAGGAAACAAACCTTAGAGACAGAACGTAGAACTAATGTATTGTGTCAAGTTTCAAGAAGCTAGCACAAACCGTGTTTGATATAGTTCGAACTGCATCTGTCAATATAGGAGAAAACAGAGTGAAACCTGAAAATTCAAACTGTAACTGCAAACGAATGCTTCAACCTAGGAGAACGAAAATTGGGCATCCAAGTTTGACTGGTGTACTGCTCATTACTTGAAAGTATCATGAAGGTCGGAAGCAAAAATTTATGTTGAGATTTCAGGAGAGTCTAGGGTTTTGGCCGCCTAAAAACGCCTTTCATTGAATGTGTCATTCACCAGTATCTGCTTAAGGCTACATCAAGAGGAAACAAACCTTAGAGATAGAACATAGAACTACTGTATTGTGTCAAGTTTCAAGAAGCTAGCACAAACCGTATTTGATTTAGAGTTCGAACTACATCTGTCAATATAGGAGAAAACAGAGTGAAACCTAAAAATTCAAACTGTTACTGCAAACGAATGCTTCAACGTAAAAGAACGAAACTTGAGCATCCAAGTGGGATTGGTGTACTGATCATTACTTGAAAGTATCATGAAGATTGGATGAAAAAATATATGTTGAGATTTCAGGAGACTCTAGTGTTTTGGAAGTTTGGCAACCCCTTCAATATGAGTGTTATTCGCCAGTCCCTGCTTTAGGCTACATCAAGAGGAAACAAAACTTGGAGATAGAACGTAGAACTAATGTATTGTTTCAAGTTTCAAGAAGGTAGCACAAACCGTGTTTGATATAGTTTGAAATGCATCTGTCAATATAGGAGAAAACAGAGTGAAACCTAAGAATTCAAACTCTTACTGCAAACGAATGCTTCAACGTAAAAGAATGATACTTGAGCATCCAAGTGGGATTGGTGTACTGATCATTACTTGAAAGTATCATGAAGATTGGATGAAAAAATATATGTTGAGATTTCAGGAGACTCTAGTGTTTTGGAAGTTTGGCAACGCCTTCAATATGAGTGTTATTCGCCAGTCCCTGCTTTAGGCTACCTCAAGAGGAAACAAACCTTAGAGATAGAACGTAGAACTACTGTATTGTGTCAAGTTTCAAGAAGCTAGCACAAACCGTGTTTGATATAGTTCGAACTGCATCTGTCAATATATGAGAAAACAGAGTGAAAGCTAATAATTCAAACTGTTACTGCAAACGGATGCTTCAACCTAGGAGAACGAAACTTGGGCATCCAAGTTTGATTGGTGTACTGCTCATTACTTGAAAGTATCATGAAGGTCGGAAGCAAAAATTTATATTGAGATTTCAGGAGACTCTAGTGTTTTGGCCGCCTAACAACGCCTTTCATTGAATGTGTCATTCATCAGTATCTGCTTAAGGCTACATCAAGAGGAAACAAACCTTAGAGATAGAAGATAGAACTACTGTCTTGTGTCAAGTTTCAAGAAGCTAGCACAAACCGTGTTTGATTTAGAGTTCTAACTGCATCTGTCAATATAGGAGAAAACAGAGTGATACCTAAAAATTCAAACTGTTACTGCAAACGAATGCTTCAACGTAAAAGAACGAAACTTGAGCATCCAAGTGGGATTGGTGTACTGATCAGTACTTGAAAGTATCATGAAGATTGGATTAAAAAATATATGTTGAGATTTCAGGAGACTCTAGTGTTTCGGAAGTTTGGCAACCCCTTCAATATGAGTGTTATTCTCCAGTCCCTGCTTTAGGCTACATCAAGAGGAAACAAACCTTAGAGATAGAACGTAGAACTAATGTATTGTGTCAAGTGTCAAGAAGCTAGCACAAACCGTGTTTGATTTAGAGTTCGAACGCATCTGTCAATATAGTAGAAAACAGAGTGAAACCTAAAAATTCAAACAGTTACTGCAAACGAATGCTTCAAACTAGGAGAACGAAACTTGGGCATCCAAGTGTGATTGGTGTACTGCTCATTACTTGAAAGTATCATGAAGGTCGGAAGCAAAAATTTATGTTGAGATTTCAGGAGACTCTAGTGTTTTGGCCGCCAAACAACGCCTTTCATTGAATGTGTCATTCACCAGTATCTGCTTAAGGCTACATCAAGAGGAAACAAACCTTAGAGATAGAACATAGAACTAGTGTATTGTTTCAAGTTTCAAGAAGCTAGCACAAACCGTGTTTGATTTAGAGTTCTAACTGCATCTGTCAATATAGGAGAAAACAGAGTGAAACCTAAAAATTCAAACTGTTACTGCAAACGAATGCTTCAACCTAGGAGAACGAAACTTGGGCATCCAAGTTTGATTGGTGTACTGCTCATTACTTGAAAGTATCATGAAGGTCAGAAGCAAAAATTTATGTTGAGATTTCAGGAGACTCTATTGTTTTGACCGCCTAACAACGCCTTTCATTGAATGTGTCATTCACCAGTATCTGCTTAAGGCTACATCAAGAGGAAACAAACCTTAGAGATAGAACATAGAACTACTGTATTGTGTCAAGTTTCAAGAAGCTAGCACAAACCGTGTTGGATTTAGAGTTCGAACGCATCTGTCAATATAGTAGAAAACAGAGTGAAACCTAAAAATTCAAACAGTTACTGCAAACGAATGCTTCAACCTAAGAGAACGAAACTTGGGCATCCAAGTTTGATTGGTGTACTGCTCATTACTTGAAAGTATCATGAATGTCGGAAGCAAAAATTTATGTTGAGATTTCAGGAGACTCTTGTGTTTTGGCCGCCTAACAACGCCTTTCATTGAATGTGTCATTCACCAGTATCTGCTTTAGGCTACATCAAGAGGAAACAAACCTTAGAGATAGAACGTAGAACTACTGTATTGTGTCAAGTTTCAAGAAGCTAGCACAAACCGTGTTATATTTAGAGTTCTAACTGCATCTGTCAATATAGGAGAAAACAGAGTGAAACCTAAAAATTCACACTGTTACTGCAAACGAATGATTCAACGTAAAAGAAAGAAACTTGAGCATCCAAGTGGGATTAGTGTACTGATCATTACTTGAAAGTATCATGAAGATTGGATGAAAAAATATATGTTGAGATTTCAGGAGACTCTAGTGTTTTAGAAGTTTGGCAACCCCTTCAATATGAGTGTTATTCGCCATTCCCTGCTTTAGGCTACATCAAGAGGAACCAAACCTTAGAGATAGAACGTAGAACTAATGTGTTGTGTCAAGTTTCAAGAAGCTAGCACAAACCGTGTTTGATTTAGAGTTCGAACGCATCTGTCAATATAGTAGAAAACAGAGTGAAACCTAAAAATTCAAACTGTTACTGCAAACGAATGCTTCAACCTAGGAGAACGAAACTTGGGCATCCAAGTTTGATTGGTGTACTGCTCATTACTTGAAAGTGTCATGAAGGTCGGAAGCAAAAATTTATGTTGAGATTTCAGAAGAGTCTAGTGTTTTGGCCGCCTAACAACGCCTTTCATTGAATGTGTCATTCACCAGTATCTGCTTAAGGCTACATCAAGAGGAAACAAACCTTAGAGATAGAACGTAGAACTACTGTATTGTGTCAAGTTTCAAGGAGCTAGCACAAACCGTGTTTGATTTAGAGTTCTAACAGCATCTGTCAATAAAGGAGAAAACAGAGTGAAACCTAAAAATTCAAACTGTTATTGCAAACGAATGCTTCAACGTAAAAGAACGAAACTTGAGCATCCAAGTGGGATTGGTGTACTGATCATTACTTGAAAGTATCATGAAGATTGGATAAAAAAATATATGTTGAGATTTCAGGAGACTCTAGTGTTTTGGAAATTTGGCAACTCCTTTCAATATAAGAGTTATTCGCCAGTCCCTGCTTTAGGCTACATCAAGAGGAAACAAACCTTAGAGATAGAACGTAGAACTAATGTATTGTGTCAAGTTTCAAGAAGCTAGCACAAACCGTGTTTGATTTAGAGTTCGAACGCATCTGTCAATATAGTAGAAAACACAGTGAAACCTAAAAATTCAAACTGTTACTGCAAACGAATGCTTCAAACTAGGAGAACGAAACTTGGGCATCCAAGTTTGATTGGTGTACTGCTCATTACTTGAAAGTATCATGAAGGTCGGAAGCAAAAATTTATGTTGAGATTTCAGGAGACTCTAGTGTTTTGGCCGCCTAACAACGCCTTTCATTGAATGTGTCATTCACCAGTATCTGCTTAAGGCTACATCAAGAGGAAACAAACCTTAGAGATAGAACATAGAACTACTGTATTGTGTCAAGTTTCAAGAAGCTAGCACAAACCGTGTTTGATTTAGAGTTCTAACTGCATCTGTCAATATAGGAGAAAACAGAGTGAAACCTAAAAATTCAAACTGTTACTGCAAA
>NW_027515885.1:40603-69530 GCF_048772815.1 Callospermophilus lateralis
TTGAACGTAGAACTAATGTGTTTGTGTCAAGTTTCAAGAAGCTAGCACAAACCGTGTTGGATTTAGAGGTTCGAACGCATCTTTCAATATAGTAGAAAACAGAGTGAAACCTAAAAATTCAAACTGTTACTGCAAACGAATGCTTCAACCTAGGAGAACGAAACTTGGCATCCAAGTTTGATTGGTGTACTGCTGATACTTGAAAGTATCCATGAAGGCCGGAAGCAAAAATTTATGGTGAGATTTCAGGAGACTCTAGTGTTTTGGCAGCCTAACAACGCCTTTCCATTGAATGTGTCATTCACCAGTATCTGCTTAAGGCTACATCAAGAGGAAACCAAACCTTAGAGATAGAACATAGAACTACTGTATTGTGTCAAGTTTTCAAGAAGCTAGCACAAACCGTGTTTGATTTAGAGTTCTAACTGCATCTGTCAATATAGGAGAAAACAGAGTGAAACCTAAAAATTCAAACTGTTACTGCAAACGAATGCTTCAACGTAAAAGAACGAAACTTGAGCATCCAAGTGGGATTGGTGTACTGATCATTACTTGAAAGTATCATGAAGATTGGATGAAAAAAATATATGTTGAAGATTTCAGGAGACTCTAGTGTTTTGGAAGTTTGGCAACCCCTTCAATATGAGTGTTATTCGCCAGTCCCTGCTTTAGGCTACATCAAGAGAAAACAAACCTTAGAGATAGAACGTAGAACTAATGTATTGTGTCAAGTTTCAAGAAGCTACCCCACAAAACCGTGTTTGATATAGTTCGAACTGCATCTGTCAATATACGAGAAAACAGAGTGAAAGCTAAAAATTCAAAACTGTTACTGCAAACGAATGCTTCAACCTAGGAGAACGAAACTTGGGCATCCAAGTTTGATTGGTGTACTGCTCATTACTTGAAAGTATCATGAAGGTCGGAAGCAAAAATTTATGTTGAGATTTCAGGAGACTCTAGTGTTTTGGCCGCCTAACAACGCCTTTCATTGAATGTGTCATTCACCAGTATCCGCTTAAGGCTACATCAAGAGGAAACAAACCTTAGAGATAGAAATAGAACTACTGTAATTGTGTCAAGTTTCAATGAAGCTAGCACAAACCGTGTTGATTTAGAGTTCTACTGCATCTGTCAATATAGGAGAAAACAGAGTGAAACCTAAAATTCAAACTGTTACTGCAAACGAATGCTTCAACGTAAAAGAACGAAACTTGAGCATCCAAGTGGGATTGGTGTACTGATATTACTTGAAAGTAATCATGAAAGATTGGATGAAAAAAATATGTTGAGATTTCAGGAGTCTCTAGTGTTTTGGGAAGTTTGGCAACCCCTTCAATATGAGTGTTGTTCGCCAGTCCCTGCTTTAGGCTACATCAAGAGGAAACAAACCTTAGAGATAGAACGTAGAACTAATGTATTGTGTCAAGTTTCAAGAAGGTAGCACAAACCGTGTTTGATATAGTTCGAAATGCATCTGTCAATATAGGAGAAAACAGAGTGAAACCTAAAAATTCAAACTTTTACTGCAAACGAATGCTTCAACCTAGGAGAACGAAACTTGGGCATCCAAGTTTGATTGGTGTACTGCTCATTACTTGAAAGTATCATGAAGGTCGGAAGCAAAAATTTATGTTGAGATTGCAGGAGAGTCTAGTGTTTTGGCCGCCTAACAACGCCTTTCATTGAATGTGTCATTCACCAGTATCTGCTTAAGGCTACATCAAGAGGAAACAAACCTTAGAGATTGAACGTAGAACTACTGTATTGTGTCAAGTTTCAAGAAGCTAGCACAAACCGTGTTTGATTTAGAGTTCTAACTGCATCTGTCAATATAGGAGAAAACAGAGTGAAACCTAAAAATTCAAACTGTTACTGCAAACGAATGCTTCAACGTAAAAGAACGAAACTTGAGCATCCAAGTGGGATTGGTGTACTGATCATTACTTGAAAGTATCATGAAGATTGGATGAAAAAATATATGTTGAGATTTAGGAGACTCTAGCGTTTTGGAAGTTTGGCAACCCCTTCAATATGAGTGTTATTCTCCAGTCCCAGCTTTAGGCTACATCAAGAGAAAACAAACCTTAGAGATAGAACGTAGAACTAATGTATTGTGTCAAGTTTCAAGAAGCTACCACAAACCGTGTTTGATATAGTTCGAACTTCATCTGTCAATGTACGAGAAAACAGAGTGAAAGCTGAAAATTCAAACTGTTACTGCAAACGAATGCTTCAACCTAGGAGAACGAAACTTGGGCATCCAAGTTTGATTGGTGTACTGCTCATTAATTGAAAGTATCATGACGGTCGGAAGCAAAAATTTATGTTGAGATTTCAGGAGAATCTAGTATTTTGGCCGCCTAACAAGGCCTTTCATTGAATGTGTCATTCACCAGTATCCGCTTAAGGCTACATCAAGAGGAAACAAACCTTAGAGATAGAACATAGAACTACTGTATTGTGTCAAGTTTCAAGAAGCTAGCACAAACCGTGTTTGATTTAGAGTTCTAACTGCATCTGTCAATAGAGGAGAAAACAGAGTGAAACCTAAAAATTCAAACTGTAACTGCAAACGAATGCTTCAACGTAAAAGAACGAAACTTGAGCATCCAAGTGGGATTGGTGTACTGATCATTACTTGAACGTATCATGAAGATTGGATGAAAAAATATATGTTGAGATTTCAGGAGACTCTAGTGTTTTGGAAGTTTTGCAACCCCTTCAATATGAGTGTTATTCACCAGTCCCTGCTTTAGGCTACATCAAGAGGAAACAAACCTTAGAGATAGAACGTAGAACTAATGTATTGTGTCAAGTTTCAAGAAGGTAGCACAAACCGTGTTTGATATAGTTCGAACTGCATCTATCAATATAGGAGAAAACAGAGTGAAACCTAAAAATTCAAACTGTTACTGCAAACGAATGCTTCAACCTAGGAGAACGAAACTTGGGCATCCAAGTTTGATTGGTGTACTGATCATTACTTGAAAGTATCATGAAGATTGGATGAAAAAATATATGTTGAGATTTAGGAGACTCTAGCGTTTTGGAAGTTTGGCAACCCCTTCAATATGAGTGTTATTCTCCAGTCCCAGCTTTAGGCTACATCAAGAGAAAACAAACCTTAGAGATAGAACGTAGAACTAATGTATTGTGTCAAGTTTCAAGAAGCTACCACAAACCGTGTTTGATATAGTTCGAACTTCATCTGTCAATGTACGAGAAAACAGAGTGAAAGCTAAAAATTCAAACTGTTACTGCAAACGAATGCTTCAACCTAGGAGAACGAAACTTGGGCATCCAAGTTTGATTGGTGTACTGCTCATTACTTGAAAGTATCATGACGGTCGGAAGCAAAAATTTATGTTGAGATTTCAGGAGAATCTAGTATTTTGGCCGCCTAACAAGGCCTTTCATTGAATGTGTCATTCACCAGTATCCGCTTAAGGCTACATCAAGAGGAAACAAACCTTAGAGATAGAACATAGAACTACTGTATTGTGTCAAGTTTCAAGAAGCTAGCACAAACCGTGTTTGATTTAGAGTTCTAACTGCATCTGTCAATAGAGGAGAAAACAGAGTGAAACCTAAAAATTCAAACTGTAACTGCAAACGAATGCTTCAACGTAAAAGAACGAAACTTGAGCATCCAAGTGGGATTGGTGTACTGATCATTACTTGAACGTATCATGAAGATTGGATGAAAAAATATATGTTGAGATTTCAGGAGACTCTAGTGTTTTGGAAGTTTTGCAACCCCTTCAATATGAGTGTTATTCACCAGTCCCTGCTTTAGGCTACATCAAGAGGAAACAAACCTTAGAGATAGAACGTAGAACTAATGTATTGTGTCAAGTTTCAAGAAGGTAGCACAAACCGTGTTTGATATAGTTCGAACTGCATCTATCAATATAGGAGAAAACAGAGTGAAACCTAAAAATTCAAACTGTTACTGCAAACGAATGCTTCAACCTAGGAGAACGAAACTTGGGCATCCAAGTTTGATTGGTGTACTGCTCATTACTTGAAAGTATCATGAAGATTGGATGAAAAAATATATGTTGAGATTTCAGGAGACTCTAGTGTTTTGGAAGTTTGGCAACCCCTTCAATATGAGTGTTATTCGCCAGTCCCTGCTTTAGGCTACATCAAGAGGAAACAAACCTTAGAGATAGAACGTAGAACTAATGTATTGTGTCAAGTTTGAAGAAGGTAGCACAAACCGTGTTTGATATAGTTCGAACTGCATCTGTCAATATAGGAGAAAACAGAGTGAAACCTAAAAATTCAAACTGTTACTGCAAACGAATGCTTCAACCTAGGAGAACGAAACTTGGGCATCCTAGTTTGATTGGTGTACTGCTCATTACTTGAAAGTATCATGAAGATTGGATGAAAAAATATATGTTGAGATTTCAGGAGACTCTAGTGTTTTGGAAGTTTGGCAACCCCTTCAATATGAGTGTTATTCGCCAGTCCCTGCTTTAGGCTACATCAAGAGGAAACAAACCTTAGAGATAGAACATAGAACTAATGTATTGTGTCAAGTTTCAAGAAGGTAGCACAAACCGTGTTTGATATAGTTCGAACTGCATCTGTCAATATAGGAGAAAACAGAGTGAAACCTAAAAATTCAAACTGTTACTGCAAACGAATGCTTCAACCTAGGAGAACGAAACTTGGGCATCCAAGTTTGATTGGTGTACTGCTCATTACTTGAAAGTATCATGAAGATTGGATGAAAAAATATATGTTGAGATTTCAGGAGACTCTAGTGTTTTGGAAGTTTGGCAACCCCTTCAATATGAGTGTTATTCGCCAGTCCCTGCTTTAGGCTACATCAAGAGGAAACAAACCTTAGAGATAGAACGTAGAACTAATGTGTTGTGTCAAGTTTCAAGAAGCTAGCACAAACCGTGTTGGATTTAGAGTTCGAACGCATCTTTCAATATAGTAGAAAACAGAGTGAAACCTAAAAATTCAAACTGTTACTGCAAACGAATGCTTCAACCTAGGAGAACGAAACTTGGGCATCCAAGTTTGATTGGTGTACTGCTGATTACTTGAAAGTATCATGAAGGCCGGAAGCAAAAATTTATGGTGAGATTTCAGGAGACTCTAGTGTTTTGGCAGCCTAACAACGCCTTTCATTGAATGTGTCATTCACCAGTATCTGCTTAAGGCTACATCAAGAGGAAACAAACCTTAGAGATAGAACATAGAACTACTGTATTGTGTCAAGTTTCAAGAAGCTAGCACAAACCGTGTTTGATTTAGAGTTCTAACTGCATCTGTCAATATAGGAGAAAACAGAGTGAAACCTAAAAATTCAAACTGTTACTGCAAACGAATGCTTCAACGTAAAAGAAGGAAACTTGAGCATCCAAGTGGGATTGGTGTACTGATCATTACTTGAAAGTATCATGAAGATTGGATGAAAAAATATATGTTGAGATTTCAGGAGACTCTAGTGTTTTGGAAGTTTGGCAACCCCTTCAATATGAGTGTTATTCGCCAGTCCCTGCTTTAAGCTACATCAAGAGGAAACAAACCTTAGAGATAGAACGTAGAACTAATGTATTGTGTCAAGTTTCAAGAAGGTAGCACAAACCGTGTTTGATATAGTTCGAACTGCATCTGTCAATATAGGAGAAAACAGAGTGAAACCTAAAAATTCAAACTGTTACTGCAAACGAATGCTTCAACCTAGGAGAACGAAACTTGGGCATCCAAGTTTGATTGGTGTACTGCTCATTACTTGAAAGTATCATGAAGGTCGGAAGCAAAAATTTATGTTGAGATTTCAGGAGAGTCTAGTGTTTTGGCCGCCTAACAACGCCTTTCATGAATGTGTCATTCACCAGTATCTGCTTAAGGCTACATCAAGAGGAAACATACCTTAGAGATAGAACGTAGAACTACTGTATTGTGTCAAGTGTCAAGAAGCTAGCACAAACCGTGTCTGATTTAGAGTTCTAACGGCATCTGTCAATATAGGAGAAAACAGAGTGAAACCTAAAAATTCAAACTGTTACTGCAAACGAATGCTTCAACGTAAAAGAACGAAACTTGAGCATCCAAGTGGGATTGGTGTACTGATCATTACTTGAAAGTATCATGAAGATTGGATGAAAAACTATATGTTGAGATTTCAGGAGACTCTAGCGTTTTGGAAGTTTGGCAACCCCTTCAATATGAGTGTTATTCACCAGTCCCTGCTTTAGGCTACATCAAGAGAAAAAAAACCTTAGAGATAGAACGTAGAACTACTGTATTGTGTCAAGTTTCAAGAAGCTAGCACAAACCGTGTTTGATTTAGAGTTCTAACTGCATCTGTCAATATAGGAGAAAACAGAGTGAAACCTAAAAATTCAAACTGTTACTGCAAACGAATGCTTCAACGTAAAAGAACGAAACTTGAGCATCCAAGTGGGATTGGTGTACTGATCATTACTTGAAAGTATCATGAAGATTGGATAAAAAAATATATGTTGAGATTTCAGGAGACTCTAGTGTGTTGGAAGTTTGGCAACCCCTTCAATATGAGTGTTATTCGTCAGTCCCTGCTTTAGGCTACATCAAGAGGAAACAAACCTTAGAGATAGAACGTAGAACTAATGTATTGTGTCAAGTTTCAAGAAGGTAGCACAAACCGGGTTTGTTATAGTTCGAACTGCATCTGTCAATATAGGAGAAAACAGAGTGAAACCTAAAAATTCAAACTGTTACTGCAAACGAATGCTTCAACGTATAAGAATGAAACTTGAGCATCCAAGTGGGATTGGTGTACTGATCATTACTTGAAAGTATCATGAAGATTGGATGAAAAAATATATGTTGAGATTTCAGGAGACTCTAGTGTTTTGGAAGTTTGGCAACTCCTTTCATTATAAGTGTTATTTGCCAGTCCCTGCTTTAGGCAACATCAAGAGGAAACAAACCTTAGAGATAGAACGTAGAACTAATGCATTGTGTCAAGTTTCAAGAAGCTAGCACAAACCGTGTTTGATATAGTTCGAACTGCATCTGTCAATATAGGAGAAAACAGAGTGAAACCTAAAATTCAAACTGTTACTGCAAACGAATGCTTCAACCTAGGAGAACGAACCTTGGGCATCCAAGTTTGATTGGTGTACTGCTCATTACTTGAAAGAATCACGAAGGTCGGAAGCAAAAATTTATGTTGAGATTTCAGGAGACTCTAGTGTTTTGGCCGCCTAACAACGCCTTTCATTGAATGTGTCATTCACCAGTATCTGCTTAAGGCTACATCAAGAGGAAACAAACCTTAGATATAGAACGTAGAACTACTGTATTGTGTCAAGTTTCAAGAAGCTAGCACAAACCGTGTTTGATTTAGAGTTCTAACTGCATCTGTCAATATAGGAGAAAACAGAGTGAAACCTAAAAATTCAAACTGTTACTGCAAACGAATGCTTCAACCTAAAAGAACGAAACTTGAGCATCCAAGTGGGATTTGTGTACTGATCATTACTTGAAAGTATCATGAAGATTGGATGAAAAAATATATGTTGAGATTTCAGGAGACTCTAGTGTGTTGGAAGTTTGGCAACCCCTTCAATATGAGTGTTATTCGCCAGTCCCTGCTTTAGGCTACATCAAGAGAAAACAAACCTTAGAGATAGAACGTAGAACTACTGTATTGTGTCAAGTTTAAGAAGCTAGCACAAACCGTGTTTGATTTAGTGTTCTAACTGCATCTGTCAATATAGGAGAAAACAGAGTGAAACCTAATAATTCAAACTGTTACTGCAAACGAATGCTTCAACGTAAAAGAATGAAACTTGAGCATCCAAGTGGGATTGGTGTACTGATCATTACTTGAAAGTATCATGAAGATTGGATGAAAAAATATATGTTGAGATTTCAGGAGACTCTAGTGTTTTGGAAGTTTGGCAACTCCTTTCATTATAAGTGTTATTTGCCAGTCCCTACTTTAGGCAACATCAAGAGGAAACAAACCTTAGAGATAGAACGTAGAACTAATGCATTGTGTCAAGTTTCAAGAAGCTAGCACAAACCGTGTTTGATATAGTTCGAACTGCATCTGTCAATATACGAGAAAACAGAGTGAAAGCTAAAAATTCAAACTGTTACTGCAAACGAATGCTTCAACCTAGGAGAACGAAACATGGGCATCCAAGTTTGATTGGTGTACTGCTCATACTTGAAAGTATCATGAAGGTCGGAAGCAAAAATTTATTGTGAGATTTCAGGAGAGTCTAGTGTTTTGGCCGCCTAACAACGCCTTTCATTGAATGTGTCATTCACCAGTATCTGCTTAAGGCTACATCAATAGGAAACATCCCTTAGAGATAGAACGTAGAACTACTGTATTGTGTCAAGTTTCAAGAATCAAGCACAAACCGTGTTATATTTAGAGTTCTAACTGCATCTGTCAATATAGGAGAAAACAGAGTGAAACCTAAAAATTCACTCTGTTACTGCAAACGAAGGCCTCAACGTAACAGAACGAAACTTGAGCATCCAAGTGGGATTGGTGTACTGATCATTACTTGAAAGTATCATGAAGATTGGATGAAAAAATATATGTTGAGATTTCAGGAGACTCTAGTGTTTTGGACGTTTGGCAACCCATTCAATATGAGTGTTATTCGTCAGTCCCTGCATTAGGCTACATCAAGAGGAAACAAACCTTAGAGATAGAACGTAGAACTAATGTATTGTGTCAAGTTTCAAGAAGGTAGCACAAACCGGGTTTGTTATAGTTCGAACTGCATCTGTCAATATAGGAGAAAACAGAGTGAAACCTAAAAATTCAAACTGTTACTGCAAACGAATGCTTCAACCTAGGAGAACGAAACTTGGGCATCCAAGTTTGATTGGTGTACTGCTCATACTTGAAAGTATCATGAAGGTCAAAAGCAAAAATTTATGTTGAGATTTCAGGAGAGTCTAGTGTTTTGGCCGTCTAACAACGCCTTTCATTGAATGTGTCATTCACCAGTATCTGCTTAAGGCTACATCAAGAGGAAACATACCTTAGAGATAGAACGTAGAACTACTGTATTGTGTCAAGTTTCAAGAAGCAAGCACAAACCGTGTTATATTTAGAGTTCTAACTGCATCTGTCAATATAGGAGAAAACAGAGTGAAACCTAAAAATTCAAACTGTTACTGCAAACGAATACTTCAACGTAAAAGAACGAAACTTGAGCATCCAAGTGGGATTGGTGTACTGATCATTACTTGAAAGTATCATGAAGATTGGATGAAAAAATATATGTTGAGATTTCAGGAGACTCTAGTGTGTTGGAAGTTTGGCAACCCCTTCAATATGAGTGTTATTCGCCAGTCCCTGCTTTAGGCTACATCAAGAGGAAACAAACCTAAGAGACAGAACGTAGAACTAATGTGTTGTGTCAAGTTTCAAGAAGCTAGCACAAACCGTCTTGGATTTAGAGTTCGAACGCATCTGTCAATATAGTAGAAAACAGAGTGAAACCTAAAAATTCAAACTGTTACTGCAAACGAATGCTTCAACCTAGGAGAACGAAACTTGGGCATCCAAGTTTGATTGGTGTACTGCTCATTACTTGAAAGTATCATGAAGGTCGGAAGCAAAAATTTATGTTGAGATTTCAGGAGACTCTAGTGTTTTGGCCGCCTAACAACGCCTTTCATTGAATGTGTCATTCACCAGTATCTGCTTAAGGCTACATCAAGAGGAAACAAACCTTAGATATAGAACATAGAACTACTGTATTGTGTCAAGTTTCAAGAAGCTAGCACAAACCGTGTTTGATTTAGAGTTCTAACTGCATCTGTCAATATAGGAGAAAACAGAGTGAAACTTAAAAATTCAGACTGTTACTGCAAACGAATGCTTCAACGTAAAAGAACGAAACTTGAGCATCCAAGTGGGATTGGTGTACTGATCATTACTTGAAAGTATCATGAAGATTGGATGAAAAAATATATGTTGAGATTTCAGGAGACTCTAGCGTTTTGGAAGTTTGGCAACCCCTTCAATATGAGTGTTATTCGCCAGTCCCTGCTTTAGGCTACATCAAGAGAAAACAAAAATTAGAGATAGAACGTAGAACTAATGTATTGTGTCAAGTTTCAAGAAGCTAGCACAAACCGTGTTGGATTCAGAGTTCGAACGCATCTGTCAATATAGTAGAAAACAGAGTGAAACCTAAAAATTCAATCTGTTACTGCAAACGAATGCTTCAACCTAGGAGAACGAAACTTGGGCATCCAAGTTGGATTGGTGTACTGCTCATTACTTGAAAGTATCATGAAGGTCGGAAGCAAAAATTTATGTTGAGATTTCAGGAGAGTCTAGTGTTTTGGCCGCCTAACAACGCCTTTCATTGAATGTGTCATTCACCAGTATCTGCTTAAGGCTACATCAAGAGGAAACATACCTTAGAGATAGAACGTAGAACTACTGTATTGTGTCAAGTTTCAAGAATCAAGCACAAACCGTGTTATATTTAGAGTTCTAACTGCATCTGTCAATATAGGAGAAAACAGAGTGAAACCTAAAAATTCACACTGTTACTGCAAACGAATGCTTCAACGGAACAGAACGAAACTTGAGCATCCAAGTGGGATTGGTGTACTGATCATTACTTGAAAGTATCATGAAGATTGGATGAAAAAATATATGTTGAGATTTCAGGAGACTCTAGTGTTTTGGAAGTTTGGCAACCCCTTCAATATGAGTGTTATTCGCCAGTCCCTGCTTTAGGCTACATCAAGAGGAAACAAACCTTAGAGATAGAACGTAGAACTAATGTATTGTGTCAAGTTTCAAGAAGGTAGCACAAACCGGGTTTGTTATAGTTCGAACTGCATCTGTCAATATAGGAGAAAACAGAGTGAAACCTAAAAATTCAAACTGTTACTGCAAAAGAATGCTTCAACCTAGGAGAACGAAACATGGGCATCCAAGTTTGATTGGTGTACTGCTCACACTTGAAAGTATCATGAAGGTCGGAAGCAAAAATTTATGTTGAGATTTCAGGAGAGTCTAGTGTTTTGGCCGCCTAACAATGCCTCTCATTGAATGTGTCATTCACCAGTATCTGCTTAAGGCTACATCAATAGGAAACATCCCTTAGAGATAGAACGTAGAACTACTGTATTGTGTCAAGTTTCAAGAAGCAAGCACAAACCGTGTTATATTTAGAGTTCTAACTGCATCTGTCAATATAGGAGAAAACAGAGTGAAACCTAAAAATTCACACTGTTACTGCAAACGAATGCTTCAACGTAACAGAACGAAACTTGAGCATCCAAGTGGGATTGGTGTACTGATCATTACTTGAAAGTATCATGAAGATTGGATGAAAAAATATATGTTGAGATTTCAGGAGACTCTAGTGTTTTGGAAGTTTGGCAACCCCTTCAATATGAGTGTTATTCGCCAGTACCTGCTTTAGGCTACATCAAGAGGAAACATACCTTAGAGATAGAACGTAGAACTACTGTATTGTGTCAAGTTTCAAGAAGCAAGCACAAAACGTGTTATATTTAGAGTTCTAACTGCATCTGTCAATATCGGAGAAAACAGAGTGAAACCTAAAAATTCACACTGTTACTGCAAACGAATGCTTCAACGTAACAGAACGAAACTTGAGCATCCAAGTGGGATTGGTGTACTGATCATTACTTGAAAGTATCATGAAGATTGGATAAAAAATATATGTTGAGATTTCAGGAGACTCTAGTGTTTTAGAAGTTTGGCAACCCCTTCAATATGAGTGTTATTCGCCAGTCCCTGCTTTAGGCTACATCTAGAGGAAACAAACCTTAGAGATAGAACGTAGAACTAATGTATTGTGTCAAGTTTCAAGAAGCTAGCACAAACCGTGTTTGATTTAGAGTTCTAACTGCATCTGTCAATATAGGAGAAAACAGAGTGAAACCTAAAAATTCAAACTGTTACTGCAAACGAATGCTTCAACCTAAAAGAACGAAACTTGAGCATCCAAGTGGGATTTGTGTACTGATCATTACTTGAAAGTATCATGAAGATTGGATGAAAAAATATATGTTGAGATTTCAGGAGACTCTACTGTGTTGGAAGTTTGGCAACCCCTTCAATATGAGTGTTATTCGCCAGTCCCTGCTTTAGGCTACATCAAGAGAAAACAAACTTAGAGATAGAACGTAGAACTAATGTATTGTGTCAAGTTTCAAGAAGCAAGCACAAACCGTGTTTGATTTAGAGTTCGAACGCACTGTCAATATAGTAGAAAACAGAGTGAAACCTAAAAATTCAAACTGTTACTGCAAACGAATGCTTCAACCTAGGAGAACAAAACGTGGGCGTCCAAGTTTGATTGGTGTACTGCTGATTACTTGAAAGTATCATGAAAGTCGGAAGCAAAAATTTATGTTGAGATTTCAGGAGACTCTAGTGTTTTGGCCGCCTAACACCGCCTTTCATTGAATGTGTCATTCACCAGTATCTGCTTAAGGCTACATCAAAAGGAAACAAACCTTAGAGATAGAACGTAGAACTACTGTATTGTGTCAAGTTTCAAGAAGCTAGCACTAACCGTGTTTGATTTAGTGTTCTAACTGCATCTGTCAATATAGGAGAAAACAGAGTGAAACCTAAAAATTCAAATTGTTCTGCAAACGAATGCTTCAACGTAAAAGAATGAATCTTGAGAATCCAAGTGGGATTGGTGTACTGATCATTACTTGAAAGTATCATGAAGATTGGATGAAAAAATATATGTTGAGATTTCAGGAGACTCTAGTGTTTTGGAAGTTTGGCAACTCCTTTCATTATAAGTGTTATTTGCCAGTTCCCTGCTTTAGGCTACATCAAGAGGAAACAAACCTTAGAGATAGAACGTAGAACTAATGCATTGTGTCAAGTTTCAAGAAGCTAGCACAAACCGTGTTTGATATAGTTCGAACTGCATCTGTCAATATACGAGAAAACAGAGTGAAGCTAAAAATTCAAACTGTTACTGCAAAGGAATGCTTCAACCTAGGAGAACGAAACTTGGGCATCCAAGTTTGATTGGTGTACTGCTCATTACTTGAAAGTATAATGAAGGTCGGAAGCAAAAAATTATGTTGAGATTTCAGGAGACTCTAGGTTTTGGCCGCCTAACAACGCCTTTCATTGAATGTGTCATTCTCCAGTATCTGCATAAGGCTACATCAAGAGGAAACAAACTTAGAGATAGAACGTAGAACTACTGTATTGTGTCAAGTTTCAAGAAGGTAACACAAACCGGGTTTGTTATAGTTCGAACTGCATTTGTCAATATAGGAGAAAACAGAGTGAAACCTAAAAATTCAAACTGTTACTGCAAACGAATGCTTCAACCTAGGAGAATGAAACTTGGGCATCTAAGTTTGATTGGTGTACTGCTCATACTTGAAAGTATCATGAGGTCGGAAGCAAAAATTTATGTTGAAATTTCAGGAGAGTCTAGTGTTTTGGCCGCCTAACAACGCCTTTCATTGAATGTGTCATTCACCAGTATCTGCTTAAGACTACATCAAGAGGAAACATACCTTAGAGATAGAACGTAGAACTACTGTATTGTGTCAAGTTTCAAGAAGCAAGCACAAACCGTGTTATATTTAGAGTTGTAACTGCATCTGTCAATATAGGAGAAAACAGAGTGAAACCTAAAAATTCACACTGTTACTGCAAACGAATGCTTCAACGTAACAGAACGAAACTTGAGCATCCAAGTTGGATTGGCGTACTGATCATTACTTGAAAGTATCATGAAGATTTTATAAAAAAATATATGTTGAGTTTCAGGAGACTCTAGTGTTTTAGAAGTTTGGCAACCCCTTCAATATGAGTGTTATTCGCCAGTCCCTGCTTTAGGCTACATCAAGAGGAAACAAACTTTAGAGATAGAACGTAGAACTAATGTGTTGTGTCAAGTTTCAAGAAGCTAGCACAAACCGTGTTTGATTTAGAGTTCGAACGCATCTGTCAATATAGTAGAAAACAGAGTGAAACCTAAAAAATTCAAACTGTTACTGCAAACGAATGCTTCAACCTAGGAGAACGAAACTTGGGCATCCAAGTTTGATTGGTGTACTGCTTATTACCTTGAAAGTATCATGAAGTTCGTAAGCAAAAATTTATGTTGAGATTTCAGGAGACTCTAGTGTTTTGGCCGCCTAACAACGCCTTTCATTGAATGTGTCATTCACCAGTATCTGCTTAAGGCTACATCAAGAGGAAACCAACCTTAGAGATAGAACGTAGAACTACTGTATTGTGTCAAGTTTCAAGAAGCTAGCACAAACCGTGTTTGATTTAGAGTTCTAACTGCATCTGTCAATATAGGAGAAAACAGAGTGAAACCTAAAAATTCAAACTGTTACTGCAAACGAATGCTTCAACGTAAAAGAATGAAACTTGAGCATCCAAGTGGGATTGGTGTACTGATCATTACTTGAAAGTATCATGAAAATTGGATGAAAAAATATATGTTGAGATTTTGGAGACTCTAGTGTTTTGGAAGTTTGGCAACCCCTTCAATATGAGTGTTATTCGCCAGTCCCTGCTTTAGGCTACATCAAGAGGAAACAAACCTTAGAGATAGAACGTAGAACTAATGCATTGTGTCAAGTTTAAAGAAGCTAGCACAAACCGTGTTTGATATAGTTCGAACTGCGTCTGTCAATATAGGAGAAAACAGAGTGAAACCTAAAAATTCAAACTCTTACTGCAAACGAATGCTTCAACGTAAAAGAACGAAACTTGAGCATCCAAGTGGGATTGGTGTACTGATCATTACTTGAAAGTATCATGAAGATTGGATGAAAAAATATATGTTGAGATTTCAGGAAACTCTAGTGTTTTGGAAGTTTGGCAACCCCTTCAATATGAGTGTTATTCGCCAGTCCCTGCTTTAGGCTACATCAAGAGGAAACAAACCTTAGAGATAGAAGGTAGAACTAATGTATTGTGTCAAGTTTCAAGAAGCTAGCACAAACCGTGTTTGATATAGTTCGAACTGATTCTGTCAATATAGGAGAAAACAGAGTGAAGCCTAAAAATTCAAACTGTTACTGCAAACGAATGCTTCAACGTAAAAGAATGAAACTTGAGCATCCAAGTGGGATTGGTGTACTGATCATTACTTGAAAGTATCATAAAAATTGGATGAAAAAATATATGTTGAGATTTTGGAGACTCTAGTGTTTTGGAAGTTTGGCAACCCCTTCAATATGAGTGTTATTCGCCAGTCCCTGCTTTAGGCTACATCAAGAGGAAACAAACCTTAGAGATAGAACGTAGAACTAATGTATTGTGTCAAATTTAAAGAAGCTAGCACAAACCGTGTTTGATATAGTTCGAACTGCGTCTGTCAATATAGGAGAAAACAGAGTGAAACCTAAAAATTCAAACTGTTACTGCAAACGAATGCTTCAACGTAAAAGAACGAAACTTGAGCATCCAAGTGGGATTGGTGTACTGATCATTACTTGAAAGTATCATGAAGATTGGATGAAAAAATATATGTTGAGATTTCAGGAGACTCTCGTGTTTTGGAAGTTTGGCAACCCCTTCAATATGAGTGTTATTCGCCAGTTCCTGCTTTAGCCTAGATCAAGAAAAAACAAACCTTAGAGACAGAACGTAGAACTAATGTATTGTGTCAAGTTTCAAGAAGCTAGCACAAACCGTATTTGATTTAGAGTTCGAACGGATCTGTCAATATAGTAGAAAACAGAGTGAAACCTAAAAATTCAAACTGTTACTGCAAACGAATGCTTCAACCTAGAAGAACGAAACTTGGGCATCCAAGTTTGATTGGTGTACTGCTCATTACTTGAAAGTATCATGAAGCTCGGAAGCAAAAATTTATGTTGAGATTTCAGGAGACTCTAGTGTTTTGGCCGCCTAACAATGCCTTTCATTGAATGTTTCATTCACCAGTATCTGCTTAAAGCTACATCAAGAGGAAACAAACCGTAGAGATAGAACGTAGAACTACTGTATTGTGTCAAGTTTCAAGAAGCTAGCACAAACCGTGTTTGATTTAGAGTTCTAACTGCATCAGTCAATATAGGAGAAAACAGAGTGAAACCTAAATTTTCCAACTGTTACTGCAAACGAATGCTTCAACGTAAAAGAAGGAAACTTGAGCATCCAAGTGGGATTGGTGTAATGATCATTACTTGAAAGTATCATGAAGATTGGATGAAAAAATATATGTTGAGATTTCAGGAGACTCTAGTGTTTTGGAAGGTTGGCAACCCCTTCAATATGAGTGTTATTGGCCAGTCCCTGCTTTAGGCTACATCAAGAGGAAACAAACCTTAGAGATAGATCGTAGAACTAATGTATTGTGTCAAGTTTCAAGAAGCTAGCACAAACCGTGTTTGATTTAGAGTTCGAACGCATCTGTCAATATAGTAGAAAACAGAGTGAAACCTAAAAATTCAAACTGTTACTGCAAACGAATGCTTCAACCTAGGAGAACGAAACGTGGGCATCCAAGTTTGATTGGTGTACTGCTCATTACTTGAAAGTATCATGAAGGTCGGAAGCAAAAATTTATGTTGAGATTTTAGGAGACTCTAGTGTTTTGGCAGCCTAACAACGCCTTTCATTGAATGTGTCATTCACCAGTATCTGCTTAAGTCTACATCAAGAGGAAACAAACCTTAGAGATAGAACGTAGAACTACTGTATTGTGTCAAGTTTCAAGAAGCTAGCACAAACCGTGTTTGATTTGGAGTTCTAACTGCATCTGTCAATATAGGAGAAAACAGAGTGAAACCTAAAAATTCAAACTGTTACTGCAAACGAATGCTTCAACGTAAAAGAACGAAACCTGAGCATCCAAGTGGGATTGGTGTACTGATCATTACTTGAAAGTATCATGAAGATTGGATGAAAAAATATATATTGAGATTTCAGGAGACTCTAGTGTTTTGGAAGTTTGGCAACTCCTTTGATTATAAGTGTTATTCGCCAGTCCCTGCTTTAGGCTACATCAAGAGGAAACAAACCTTAGAGATAGAAGGTAGAACTAATGTATTGTGTCAAGTTTCAAGAAGCTAGCACAAACCGTGTTTGATATAGTTCGAACTGCATCTGTCAATATAGGAGAAAACAGAGTGAAACCTAAAAATTCAAACTGTTACTGCAAACGAATACTTCAACCTAGGAGAACGAAACTTGGGCATCCAAGTTTGATTGGTGTACTGCTCATTACTTGAAAGTATCATTAAGGTCGGAAGCAAAAATTTATGTTGAGATTTCAGGAGACTCTAGTGTTTTGGCAGCCTAACAACGCCTATCATTGACTGTGTCATTCACCAGTATCTGGTTAAGGCTACATCAAGAGGAATCAAACCTTAGAAATAGAACGTAGAACTACTGTATTGTGTCAAGTTTCAAGAAGCTAGCACAAACCGTGTTTGATTTAGAGTTCTAACTGCATCTGTCAATATAGGAGAAAACAGAGTGAAACCTAAATATTCAAACTGTTACTGCAAACGAATGCTTCAACGTAAAAGAATGAAACTTGAGCATCCAAGTGAGATTGGTGTACTGATCATTACTTGAAAGTATCATGAAGATTGGATGAAAAAATATATGTTGAGATTTTGGAGACTCTAGTGTTTTGGAAGTTTGGCAACCCCTTCAATATGAGTGTTATTCGCCAATCCCTGCTTTAGGCTACATCAAGAGGAAACAAACCTTAGAGATAGAACGTAGAACTAATGTATTGTGTCAAGTTTCAAGAAGCTAGCACAAACCGTGTTTGATTTGGAGTTCTAACTGCATCTGTCAATATAGGAGAAAACAGAGTGAAACCTAAAAATTCAAACTGTTACTGCAAACGAATGCTTTAACGTAAAAGAACGAAACTTGAGCATCCAAGTGGGATTGGTGTACTGATCATTACTTGAAAGTATCATGAAGATTGGATGAAAAAATATATATTGAGATTTCAGGAGACTCTAGTGTTTTGGAAGTTTGGCAACTTTTTTCATTATAAGTGTTATTCGCCAGTCCCTGCTTTAGGCTTCATCAATAGGAAACAAACCTTAGAGATAGAACGTAGAACTAATGTATTGTGTCAAGTTTCAAGAAGCTAGCACAAACCGTGTTTGATATAGTTCGAACTGCGTCTGTCAATATAGGAGAAAACAGAGTGAAACCTAAAATTCAAACTGTTACTGCAAACGAATGCTTCAACCTAGGAAAACGATACTTGGGCATCCAAGTTTGATTGGTGTACTGCTCATTACTCGAAAGTATCATGAAGGTCGAAAGCAAAAATTTATGTTGAGATTTCAGGAGACTCTAGTGTTTTGGCCGTCTAACAACGCCTTTCATTGAATGTGTCATTCACCAGTATCTGCTTAAGGCTACATCAAGAGGCAACAAACCTTAGAGATAGAACGTAGAACTACTGTATTGTGTCAAGTTTCAAGAAGCTAGCACAAACCGTGTTTGATTTAGAGTTCTAACTGCATCAGTCAATATAGGAGAAAACAGAGTGAAACCTAAAACTTCCAACTGTTACTGCAAACGAATGCTTCAACGTAAAAGAACGAAACTTGAGCATCTAAGTGGGATTGGTGTACTGATCATTACTTGAAAGTATCATGAAGATTGGATGAAAAAAATATATGTTGAGATTTCAGGAGACTCTAGTGTTTTGGAAGTTTGGCAACCCCTTCAATATGAGTGTTATTCGCCAGTCCCTGCTTTAGGCTACATCAAGAGGAAACAAACCTTAGAGACAGAACGTAGAACTAATGTATTGTGTCAAGTTTCAAGAAGCTAGCACAAACCGTATTTGATTTAGAGTTCGAACGCATCTGTCAATATAGTAGAAAACAGAGTGAAACCTAAAAATTCAAACTGTTACTGCAAACGAATGCTTCAACCTAGGAGAACGAAACTTGGGCATCCAAGTTTGATTGGTGTACTGCTCATTACTTGAAAGTATCATGAAGCTCGGAAGCAAAAATTTATGTTGAGATTTCAGGAGACTCTAGTGTTTTGGCCGCCTAACAACGCCTTTCATTGAATGTTTCATTCACCAGTATCTGCTTAAAGCTACATCAAGAGGAAACAAACCTTAGAGATAGAACGTAGAACTACTGTATTGTGTCAAGTTTCAAGAAGCTAGCACAAACCGTGTTTGATTTAGAGTTCTAACTGCATCTGTCAATATAGGAGAAAACAGAGTGAAACCTAAAAATTCAAACTGTTACTGCAAACGAATGCTTCAACGTAAAAGAACGAAACTTGAGCATCCAAGTGGGATTGGTGTACTGATCATTACTTGAAAGTATCATGAAGATTGGATGAAAAAGTATATGTTGAGATTTTGGAGACTCTAGTGTTTTGGAAGTTTGGCAACCCCTTCAATATGAGTGTTATTCGCCAGTCCCTGCTTTAGGCTACATCAAGAGGAAACAAAACTTAGAGATAGAACGTAGAACTAATGTATTGTGTCAAGTTTCAAGAAGCTAGCACAAACCGTGTTTGATTTAGAGTTCGAACGCATCTGTCAATATAGTAGAAAACAGAGTGAAACCTAAAAATTCAAACTGTTACTGCAAACGAATGCTTCAACCTAGGAGAACGAAACGTGGGCATCCAAGTTTGATAGGTGTACTGCTCATTACTTGAAAGTATCATGAAGGTCGGAAGCAAAAATTTATGTTGAGATTTCAGGAGACTCTAGTGTTTTGGCAGCCTAACAACGCCTTTCATTGAATGTGTCATTCACCAGTATCTGCTTAAGTCTACATCAAGAGGAAACAAACCTTAGAGATAGAACGTAGAACTACTGTATTGTGTCAAGTTTCAAGAAGCTAGCACAAACCGTGTTTGATTTGGAGTTCTAACTGCATCTGTCAATATAGGAGAAAACAGAGTGAAACCTAAAAATTCAAACTGTTACTGCAAACGAATGCTTCAACGTAAAAGAACGAAACTTGAGCATCCAAGTGGGATTGGTGTACTGATCATTACTTGAAAGTATCATGAAGATTGGATGAAAAAATATATATTGAGATTTCAGGAGACTCTAGTGTTTTGGAAGTTTGGCAACTCCTTTCATTATAAGTGTTATTCGCCAGTCCCTGCTTCAGGCTACATCAAGAGGAAACAAACCTTAGAGATAGAAGGTAGAACTAATGTATTGTGTCAAGTTTCAAGAAGCTAGCACAAACCGTGTTTGATATAGTTCGAACTGCATCTGTCAATATAGGAGAAAACAGAGTGAAACCTAAAAATTCAAACTGTTACTGCAAACGAATGCTTCAACCTAGGAGAACGAAACTTGGGCATCCAAGTTTGATTGGTGTACTGCTCATTACTTGAAAGTATCATGAAGGTCGGAAGCAAAAATTTATGTTGAGATTTCAGGAGACTCTAGTGTTTTGGCAGCCTAACAACGCCTTTCATTGACTGTGTCATTCCCCAGTATCTGTTTAAGGCTACATCAAGAGGAATCAAACCTTAGAAATAGAACATAGAACTAATGTATTGTGTCAAGTTTCAAGAAGCTAGCACAAACCGTGTTTGATTTAGAGTTCTAACTGCATCAGTCAATATAGGAGAAAACAGAGTGAAACCTAAAACTTCCAACTGTTACTGCAAACGAATGCTTCAACGTAAAAGAATGAAACTTGAGCATCCAAGTGGGATTGGTGTACTGATCATTACTTGAAAGTATCATGAAGATTGGATGAAAAAATATATGTTGAGATTTCAGGAGACTCTAGTGTTTTAGAAGTTTGGCAACCCCTTCAATATGAGTGTTATTCGCCAGTCCCTGCTTTAGGCTACATCAAGAGGAAACAAACCTTAGAGACAGAACGTAGAACTAATGTATTGTGTCAAGTTTCAAGAAGCTGGCACAAACCGTATTTGATTTAGAGTTCGAACGCATCTGTCAATATAGTAGAAAACAGAGTGAAACCTAAAAATTCAAACTGTTACTGCAAACGAATGCTTCAACCTAGGAGAACGAAACGTGGGCATCCAAGTTTGAGTTGTGTACTGCTCATTACTTGAAAGTATCATGAAGGTCGGAAGCAAAAATTTATGTTGAGATTTCAGGAGACTCTAGTGTTTTGGCAGCCTAACAACGCCTTTCATTGAATGTGTCATTCACCAGTATCTGCTTAAGTCTACATCAAGAGGAAACAAACCTTAGAGATAGATCGTAGAACTACTGTATTGTGTAAAGTTTCAAGAAGCTAGCACAAACCGTGTTTGATTTGGAGTTTTAACTGCATCTGTCAATATATTAGAAAACAGAGTGAAAAATAAAAATTCAAACTGTTACTGCAAACGAATGCTTCAACGTAAAAGAACGAAACTTGAGCATCCAAGTGGGATTGGTGTACTGATCATTACTTGAAAGTATCATGAAGATTGGATGAAAAAATATATATTGAGATTTCAGGAGACTCTAGTGTTTTGGAAGTTTGGCAACTCCTTTCATTATAAGTGTTATTCGCCAGTCCCTGCTTTAGGCTACATCAAGAGGAAACAAACCTTAGAGATAGAACATAGAACTAATGTATTGTGTCAAGTTTCAAGAAGCTAGCACAAACCGTGTTTGATATAGTTCGAACTTCGTCTGTCAATATAGGAGAAAACAGAGTGAAACCTAAAAATTCAAACTGTTACTGCAAATGAATGCTTCAACGTAAAAGAACGAAACTTGAGCATCCAAGTGGGATTGGTGTACTGATCATTACTTGAAAGTATCATGAAGATTGGATGAAAAAATATAGGTTGAGATTTCAGGAGACTCTAGTGTTTTGGAAGTTTGGCAACCCCTTCAATATGAGTGTTATTCGCCAGTCCCTGCTTTAGGCTACATCAAGAGGAAACAAACCTTAGAGATAGATCGTAGAACTAATGTATTGTGTCAAGTTTCAAGAAGCTAGCACAAACCGTGTTTGATTTAGAGTTCGAACGCATCTGTCAATATAGTAGAAAACAGAGTGAAACCTAAAAATTCAAACTGTTACTGCAAACGAATGCTTCAACCTAGGAGAACGAAACGGGGGCATCCAAGTTTGATTGGTGTACTGCTCATTACTTGAAAGTATCATGAAGCTCGGAAGCAAAAATTTATGTTGAGATTTCAGGAGACTCTAGTGTTTTGGCAGCCTAACAACACCTTTCATTGAATGTGTCATTCACCAGTATCTGCTTAAGTCTACATCAAGGGGAAACAAACCTTAGAGATAGAACGTAGAACTACTGTATTGTGTCAAGTTTCAAGAAGCTAGCACAAACCGTGTTTGATTTGGAGTTCTAACTGCATCTGTCAATATAGGAGAAAACAGAGTGAAACCTAAAAATTCAAACTGTTACTGCAAACGAATGCTTCAACGTAAAAGAATGAAACTTGAGCATCCAAGTGGGATTGGTGTACTGATCATTACTTGAAAGTATCATGAAGATTGGATGAAAAAATATATGTTGAGATTTCAGGAGACTCTAGTGTTTTAGAAGTTTGGCAACCCCTTCAATATGAGTGTTATTCGCCAGTCCCTGCTTTAGGCTACATCAAGAGGAAACAAACCTTAGAGATAGAACGTAGAACTACTGTATTGTGTCAAGTTTCAAGAAGCTAGCACAAACCCTGTTTGATTTGGAGTTCTAACTGCATCTGTCAATATAGGAGAAAACAGAGTGAAACCAAAAATTCAAACTGTTACTGCAAACGAATGCTTCAACGTAAAAGAACGAAACTTGAGCATCCAAGTGGGCCTGGTGTACTGATCATTACTTGAAAGTATCATGAAGATTGGATGAAAAAATATATATTGAGATTTCAGGAGACTCTAGTGTTTTGGAAGTTTGGCAACTTTTTTCAGTATAAGTGTTATTCGCCAGTCCCTGCTTTAGGCTTCATCAAGAGGAAACAAACCTTAGAGACAGAACGTAGAACTAATGTATTGTGTCAAGTTTCAAGAAGCTAGCACAAACCGTATTTGATTTAGAGTTCGAACACATCTGTCAATATAGTAGAAAACAGAGTGAAACCTAAAAATTCAAACTGTTACTGCAAACGAATGCTTCAACCTAGGAGAACGAAACTTGGGCATCCAAGTTTGATTGGTGTACTGCTCAATACTTGAAAGTATCGTGAATGTCGGAAGCAAAAATTTATGTTGAGATTTCAGGAGAGTCTAGTGTTTTGGCCGCCTAACAACGCCTTTCATTGAATGTTTCATTCACCAGTATCTGCTTAAAGCTACATCAAGAGGAAACAAACCTTAGAGATAGAACGTAGAACTACTGTATTGTGTCAAGTTTCAAGAAGCTAGCACAAACCGTGTTTGATTTAGAGTTGTAACTGCATCTGTCAATATAGGAGAAAACAGAGTGAAACCTAAAAATTCAAACTGTTACTGCAAACGAATGCTTCAACGTTAAAGAATGAAACTTGAGCATCCAAGTGGGATTGGTGTACATATCATTACTTGAAAGTATCATGAAGATTGGATGAAAAAATTATGTTGAGATTTTGGAGACTCTAGTGTTTTGGAAGTTTGGCAACCCCTTCAATATGAGTGTTATTCGCCAGTCCCTGCTTTAGGCTACATCAAGAGGAAACAAACCTTAGAGATAGAACGTAGAACTAATGTATTGTGTCAAGTTTCAAGAAGCTAGCACAAACCGTGTTTGATTTGGAGTTCTAACTGCATCTGTCAATATAGGAGAAAACAGAGTGAGACCTAAAAATTCAAACTGTTACTGCAAACGAATGCTTCAACGTAAAAGAACGAAACTTGAGCATCCAAGTGGGATTGGTGTACTGATCATTACTTGAAAGTATCATGAAGATTGGATGAAAAAATATATATTGAGATTTCAGGAGACTCTAGTGTTTAGGAAGTTTGGCAACTTTTTTCATTATAAGTGTTATTCGCCAGTCCCTGCTTTAGGCTTCATCAATAGTAAACAAACCTTAGAGATAGAACGTAGAACTAATGTATTGTGTCAAGTTTCAAGAAGCTAGCACAAACCGTGTTTGATATAGTTCGAACTGCGTCTGTCAATATAGGAGAAAACAGAGTGAAACCTAAGAATTCAAACTGTTACTGCAAACGAATGCTTCAACCTAGGAGAACGAAACTTGGGCATCCAAGTTTGATTGGTGTACTGCTCATTACTTGAAAGTATCATGAAGGTCGGAAGCAAAAATTTATGTTGAGATTTCAGGAGACTCTAGTGTTTTGGCCGTCTAACAACGCCTTTCATTGAACGTGTCATTCACCAGTATCTTCTTAAGGCTACATCAAGAGGAAACAAACCTTAGAGATAGAACGTAGAACTACTGTATTGTGTCAAGTTTCAATAAGCTAGCACAAACCGTGTTTGATTTAGAGTTCTAACTGCATCAGTCAATATAGGAGAAAACAGAGTGAAACCTAAAAATTCCAACTGTTACTGCAAACGAATGCTTCAACGTAAAAAACGAAACTTGAGCATCCACGTGGGATTGGTGTACTGATCATTACTTGAAAGTATCATGAAGATTGGATGAAAAAATATATGTGGAGATTTCAGGAGACTCTAGTGTTTTGGAAGTTTGGCAACCCCTTCAATATGAGTGTTATTCGCCAGTCCCTGCTTTAGGCTACATCAAGAGGAAACAAACCTTAGAGACAGAACGTAGAACTAATGTATTGTGTCAAGTTGCAAGAAGCTAGCACAAACCGTGTTTGATTTGGAGTTCTAACTGCATCTGTCAATATAGGAGAAAACAGAGTGAGACCTAAAAATCCCAACTGTTACTGCAAACGAATGCTTCAACGTAAAAGAACGAAACTTGAGCATCCAAGTGGGACTGGTGTACTGATCATTACTTGAAAGTATCATGAAGATTGGATGAAAAAATATATATTGAGATTTCAGGAGACTCTAGTGTTCTGGAAGTTTGGCAACTTTTTTCATTATAAGTGGTATTCGCCAGTCTCTGCTTTAGGCTTCATCAAGAGGAAACAAACCTTAGAGACAGAACGTAGAACTAATGTATTGTGTCAAGTTTCAAGAAGCTAGCACAAACCGTATTTGATTTAGAGTTCGAACGCATCTGTCAATATAGTAGAAAACAGAGTGAAACCTAAAAATTCAAACTGTTACTGCAAACGAATGCTTCAACCTAGGAGAACGAAACTTGGGCATCCAAGTTTGATTGGTGTACTGCTCATTACTTGAAAGTATCATGAAGGTCGGAAGCAAAAATTTATGTTGAGATTTCAGGAGACTCTAGTGTTTTGGCCGCCTAACAATGCCTTTCATTGAATGTTTCATTCACCAGTATCTGCTTAAAGCTACATCAAGAGGAAACAAACCTTAGAGATAGAACGTAGAACTACTGTATTGTGTCAAGTTTCAAGAAGCTAGCACAAACCGTGTTTGATTTAGAGTTCTAACTGCATCTGTCAATATAGGAGAAAACAGAGTGAAACCTAAAAATTCAAACTGTTACTGCAAACGAATGCTTCCACGTAAAAGAACGAAACTTGAGCATCCAAGTGGAATTGGTGTACTGATCATTACTTGAAAGTATCATGAAGATTGGATGAAAAAATATATGTTGAGATTTCAGGAGACTCTAGTGTTTTGGAAGTTTGGCAACTCCTTTCATTATAAGTGTTATTCGCCAGTCCCTGCTTTAGGCTACATCAAGAGGAAACAAACCTTAGAGATAGAACATAGAACTAATGTATTGTGTCAAGTTTCAAGAAGCTAGCACAAACCGTGTTTGATATAGTTCGAACTGCATCTGTCAATATAGGAGAAAACAGAGTGAAACCTAAAAATTCAAACTGTTACTGCAAACTAATGCTTCAAACTAGGAGAACGAAAATTGGGCATCCAAGTTTGATTGGTGTACTGCTCATTACTTGAAAGTATCATGAAGGTCGGAAGCAAAAATTTATGTTGAGATTTCAGGAGACTCTAGTGTTTTGGCAGCCTAACAACGCCTTTCATTGACTGTGTCATTCACCAGTATCTGGTTAAGGCTACATCAAGAGGAATCAAACCTTAGAAATAGAACGTAGAACTACTGTATTGTGTCAAGTTTCAAGAAGCTAGCACAAACCGTGTTTGATTTAGAGTTCTAACTGCATCTGTCAATATAGGAGAAAACAGAGTGAAACCTAAAAATTCAAACTGTTACTGCAAACGAATGCTTCAACGTTAAAGAATGAAACTTGAGCATCCAAGTGGGATTGGTGTACATATCATTACTTGAAAGTATCATGAAGATTGGATGAAAAAATTATGTTGAGATTTTGGAGACTCTAGTGTTTTGGAAGTTTGGCAACCCCTTCAATATGAGTGTTATTCGCCAGTCCCTGCTTTAGGCTACATCAAGAGGAAACAAACCTTAGAGATAGAACGTAGAACTAATGTATTGTGTCAAGTTTCAAGAAGCTAGCACAAACCGTGTTTGATTTGGAGTTCTAACTGCATCTGTCAATATAGGAGAAAACAGAGTGAAACCTAAAAATTCAAACTGTTACTGCAAACGAATGCTTCACGTAAAAGAACGAAACTTGAGCATCCAAGTGGGATTGGTGTACTGATCATTACTTGAAAGTATCATGAAGATTGGATGAAAAAATATATATTGAGATTTCAGGAGACTCTAGTGTTTTGGAAGTTTGGCAACTCCTTTCATTATAAGTGTTATTCGCCAGTCCCTGCTTTAGGCTACATCAAGAAGAAACAAACCTTAGAGATAGAAGGTAGAACTAATGTATTGTGTCAAGTTTCAAGAAGGTAGCACAAACCGTGTTTGATATAGTTCGAACTGCATCTGTCAATATAGGAGAAAACAGAGTGAAACCTAAAAATTCAAACTGTTACTGCAAACGAATGCTTCAACGTAAAAGAATGAAACTTGAGCATCCAAGTGGGATTGGTGTACTGATCATTACTTGAAAGTATCATGAAGATTGGATGAAAAAATATATGTTGAGATTTGGAGACTCTAGTGTTTTGGAAGTTTGGCAACCCCTTCAATATGAGTGTTATTCGCCAGTCCCTGCTTTAGGCTACATCAAGAGGAAACAAACCTTAGAGATAGAACGTAGAACTAATGTATTGTGTCAAGTTGCAAGAAGCTAGCACAAACCGTGTTTGATTTGGAGTTCTAACTGCATCTGTCAATATAGGAGAAAACAGAGTGAAACCTAAAAATTCAAACTGTTACTGCAAACGAATGCTTCAACGTAAAAGAACGAAACTTGAGCATCCAAGTGGGATTGGTGTACTGATCATTACTTGAAAGTATCATGAAGATTGGATGAAAAAATATATGTTGAGATTTCAGGAGACTCTAGTGTTTTGGAAGTTTGGCTACTCCTTTCATTATAAGTGTTATTCGCCAGTCCCTGCTTTAGGCTACATCAAGAGGAAACAAACCTTAGAGATAGAACATAGAACTAACGTATTGTGTCAAGTTTCAAGAAGCTAGCACAAACCGTGTTTGATATAGTTCGAACTGCATCTGTCAATATAGGAGAAAACAGAGTGAAACCTAAAAATTCAAACTGTTACTGCAAACGAATGCTTCAACCTAGGAGAACGAAACTTGGGCATCCAAGTTTGATTGGTGTACTGCTCATTACTTGAAAGTATCATGAAGGTCGGAAGCAAAAATTTATGTTGAGATTTCAGGAGACTCTAGTGTTTTGGCAGCCTAACAACGCCTTTCATTGTCTGTGTCATTCACCAGTATCTGGTTAAGGCTACATCAAGAGGAATCAAACCTTAGAAATAGAACGTAGAACTACTGTATTGTGTCAAGTTTCAAGAAGCTAGCACAAACCGTGTTTGATTTAGAGTTCTAACTGCATCTGTCAATATAGGAGAAAACAGAGTGAAACCTAAAAATTCAAACTGTTACTGCAAACGAATGCTTCAACGTAAAAGAATGAAACTTGAGCATCCAAGTGGGATTGGTGTACTGATCATTACTTGAAAGTATCATGAAGATTGGATGAAAAAATATATGTTGAGATTTTGGAGACTCTAGTGTTTTGGAAGTTTGGCAACCCCTTCAATATGAGTGTTATTCGCCAGTCCCTGCTTTAGGCTACATCAAGAGGAAACAAACCTTAGAGATAGAACGTAGAACTAATGTATTGTGTCAAGTTTCAAGAAGCTAGCACAAACCGTGTTTGATTTGGAGTTCTAACTGCATCTGTCAATATAGGAGAAAACAGAGTGAGACCTAAAAATTCAAACTGTTACTGCAAACGAATGCTTCAACGTAAAAGAACGAAACTTGAGCATCCAAGTGGGATTGTTGTACTGATCATTACTTGAAAGTATCATGAAGATTGGATGAAAAAATATATATTAAGATTTCAGGAGACTCTAGAGTTTTGGAAGTTTGGCAACTTTTTTCATTATAAGTGTTATTCGCCAGTCCCTGCTTTAGGCTTCATCAATAGGAAACAAACCTTAGAGATAGAACGTAGAACTAATGTATTGTGTCAAGTTTCAAGAAGCTAGCACAAACCGTGTTTGATATAGTTCGAACTGCGTCTGTCAATATAGGAGAAAACAGAGTGAAACCTAAAAATTCAAACTGTTACTGCAAACGAATGCTTCAACGTAAAAGAACGAAACTTGAGCATCCAAGTGGGATTGGTGTACTGATCATTACTTGAAAGTATCATGAAGATTGGATGAAAAAATATATGTTGGGATTTGGAGACTCTAGTGTTTTGGAAGTTTGGCAACCCCTTCAATATGAGTGATATTCGCCAGTCCCTGCTTTAGGCTACATCAAGAGGAAACAAACCTTAGAGATAGAACGTAGAACTAATGTATTGTGTCAAGTTGCAAGAAGCTAGCACAAACCGTGTTTGATTTGACACAGTGAGCACGTGAATCTCTCAT
>NW_027515886.1:0-69297 GCF_048772815.1 Callospermophilus lateralis
TTCACAGTAACACTTTGAAATTTTAGGTTTCACCTCTGTTTTCTGCTATATAGATAGATGTGTTTGAAACTCTAAATCAAACACGGTTTGTGCTAGCTCCGTGAAACTTGACAAAATAAAGTAGTTCTAAGTTCTATCTCTATGGTTTGTTTCCTCTTGAAGTACCCCATGCAGAGAGTGGCGAAGAACACTTTCGTTTGAAAGGGGTTGCCAGCTTCCAAAAAACTACTCGTTTGCTGAAATCTCAGCAAACATTTTTTCACCAAATCTTGATGATACTTGGTGGTAATGATCAGTTCACTAATCCCACGTGGCTGCCCAATTTTCACTCTTCTAGGTTCAAGCGTTCGTTTCCAGTAACACTTTGAATTTTTAGGTTTCACTCTGTTTTCTGCTATATAGATAGATGTGTTTGAAACTCTAAATCAAACACGGTTTGTGCTAGCTCCTTGAAACTTGACCAATGAAGTACTTCTAAGTTCTATCTCTATGGTTTGTTTCCTCTTGAAGTACCCCATGCAGAGACTGGCGAAAAACACTTTCGTTTGAAGGGGTTGCCAACTTCCAAAAAACTACTAGTTGCTGAAATCTCAGCAAACATTTTTCACAAAAATTTGATGATACTTGGTGGTAATGATCAGTTCACTAAGCCCACTTGGCTGCCCAATTTTTACTCTTCTAAGTTCAAGCGTTCGTTTCAGTAACACTTTGAATTTTTAGGTTTCACTCTGTTTTCTCCTACATAGATAGCGGTGTTTGGAATTCTAAATCAAACACGGTTTGTGCTAGCTCCTTGAACCTTGACCAAATGAAGTAGTTCTAAGTTCTATCTCTATGGTTTGTTTTCCTCTTGAAGTACCCCATGCAGAGTCTGGCGAAAACACTTTCATTTGAAAGGGGTTGCCAAGCTTCCAAAAAACTACTAGTTTGCTGAAATCTCAGCAAACATTTTTTCACCAAATCTTGATGATACTTGGTGGTAATGATCAGTTCACTAAGCCCACTTGGCTGCCCAATTTTCACTCTTCTAGGTTCAAGCGATCGTTTCCAGTAACAGTTTGAATTTTTAGGTTTCACTCTGTTTTCTGTTATATAGATGAGTTTGAAACACTAAATCAAACACGGTTTGTGCTAGCTCCTTGAAACTTGACAAAATGAAGTAGTTCTAAGTTCTATCTCTATCCTTTGTTTCCTCTTGAAGTACCCCATGCAGAGACTGGCGAAAACACTTTCGTTTGAAAGGGGTTGCCAAGCTTCCAAAAACTACTAGTTTGCTGAAATCTCAGCAAACCTTTTTTCACCAAATCTTGATGATACTTGGTGGTAATGATCAGATAACTAATCCCACTTGGCTGCCCAACTTTCACTCTTCTAGGTTCAAGCGTTCTTTTCCAGTAACAGTTTGAATTTTAGGTTTCACTCTGTTTTCAGCTATATAATAGATGTGTTTGAAACTCTAAATCAAACACGGTTTGTGCTAGCTCCTTGAAACTTGACAAAATGAAGTAGTTCTAAGTTCTATCTCTATGGTTTGTTTCCTCTTGAAGTACCCCATGCAGAGACTGGCGAAAAACACTTTGGTCTGAAAGGGGTTGCCAAGCTTCCAAAAACTACTAGTTTGCTGAAATCTCAGCAAACATTTTTTCACCAAATCTTGATGATACTTGGTGGTAATGATCAGTTCACTAATCCACTTGGCTGCCCAAATTTCACTCTTCTAGGTTCAAGCGTTCGTTTCCAGTAACACTTTGAAATTTTAGGTTTCACTCTGTTTTCTGCTATATAGATAGATGTGTTTGAAACTCTAAATCAAACACGGTTTGTGCTAGCTCCGTGAAACTTGACAAAATAAAGTAGTTCTAAGTTCTATCTCTATGGTTTGTTTCCTCTTGAAGTACCCCATGCAGAGACTGGCGAAGAAACACTTTCGTTTGAAAGGGGTTGCCAAGCTTCCAAAAACTACTAGTTTGCTGAAATCTCAGCAAACATTTTTCACCAAATCTTGATGATACTTGTGGTAATGATCAGTTCACTAAGCCCACTTGGCTGCCCAATTTTCACTCTTCTAGGTTCAAGCGTTCGTTTCCAGTAACACTTTGAATTTTTAGGTTTCACTCTGTTTTCTGCTATATAGATAGATGTGTTGAAACTCTAAATCAAACACGGTTTTGTGCTAGCTCCTTGAAACTTGACCAAATGAAGTACTTCTAAGTTCTATCTCTATGGTTTGTTTCCTCTTGAAGTACCCCATGCAGAGACTGGCGAAAACACTTTCGTTTGAAGGGGTTGCCAACTTCCAAAAACTACTAGTTTGCTGAAATCTCAGCAAACATTTTTTCACAAAAATTTGATGATACTTGGTGGTAATGATCAGTTCACTAAGCCCACTTGGCTGCCCAATTTTTACTCTTCTAAGTTCAAGCGTTCGTTTCCAGTAACACTTTGAATTTTAGGTTTTCACTCTGTTTCTCCTACATAGATAGCGGTGTTTGGAATTCTAAATCAAACACGGTTTGTGCTAGCTCCTTGAACCTTGACCAAATGAAGTAGTTCTAAGTTCTATCTCTATGGTTTGTTTCCTCTTGAAGTACCCCATGCAGAGTCTGGCGAAAACACTTTCATTTGAAAGGGGTTGCCAAGCTTCCAAAAAACTACTAGTTTGCTGAAATCTCAGCAAACATTTTTTCACCAAATCTTGATGATACTTGGTGGTAATGATCAGTTCACTAATCCCACTTGGCTGCCCAACTTTCACTCTTCTAGGTTCAAGCGTTCGTTTCCAGTAACAGTTTGAATTTTTAGGTTTCACTCTGTTTTCTGCTATATAGATAGATGTGTTTGAAACTCTAAATCAAACACGGTTTGTGCTAGCTCCTTGAAACTTGACCAAATGAAGTAGTTCTAAGTTCTATCTCTATGGTTTGTTTCCTCTTGAAGTACCCCATGCAGAGACTGGCGAAAAACACTTTCGTTTTAAAGGGTTGCCAAGCTTCCAAAAAACTACTAGTTTGCTGAAATCTCAGCAACATTTTTCACCAAAACTTGATGATACTTGGTGGTAATGATCAGTTCACTAAGCCCACTTGGCTGCCCAATTTTTACTCTTCTAGTTCAAGCGTTCGTTTCCAGTAACACTTTGAAATTTAGGTTTCACTCTGTTTTCTGCTATATAGATAGATGTCTTTGAAACTCTAAATCAAACACGGTTTGTGCTAGCTCCTTGAAACTTGACAAAATGAAGTAGTTGTTAGTTCTATCTCTATGGTTTGTTTCCTCTTGAAGTACCCCATGCAGAGACTGCGAAAACAGTTTCGTTTGAAAGGGTTGCCAAGCTTCCAAAAAACTACTAGTTTGCTGAAATCTCAGCAAACATTTTTTCACCAAATCTTGATGATACTTGGTTGTAATGATCAGTTCACTAATCCCACTTGGCTGCCCAACTTTCAATCTTCTAGGTTCAAGCGTTCGTTTCCAGTAACAGTTTGAATTTTTAGGTTTCACTCTGTTTTCTGCTATATAGATAGATGTGTTTGAAACTCTAAATCAAACACGGTTTGTGCTAGCTCCGTGAAACTTGACAAATGAAGTAGTTCCAAGTTCTATCTCTATGGTTTGTTTCCTCTTGAAGTACCCATGCAGAGACTGGCGAAGAACACTTTCGTTTGAAAGGGTTGCCAAGCTTCCAAAAAACTACTCGTTTGCTGAAATCTCAGCAAACATTTTTTCACCAAATCTTGATGATACTTGGTGGTAATGATCAGTTCACTAAGCCCACTTGGCAGCCCAATTTTTACTCTTCTAGGTTCAAGCGTTCGTTTCCAGTAACACTTTGAAATTTTAGGTTTCACTCTGTTTTCTGCTATATAGATAGATGTCTTTGAAACTCTAAATCAAACACGGTTTGTGCTAGCTCCTTGAAACTTGACAAAATAAAGTAGTTGTTAGTTCTATCTCTATGGTTTTTTTCCTCTTGAAGGTACCCCATGCAGAGACTGGCGAAAAACACTTTCGTTTGAAAGGGTTTACCAAGCTTTCAAAAAACTACTAGTTTGCTGAAATCTCAGCAAACATTTTTTCACCAAATCTTGATGATACTTGGTGGTAATGATCAGTTCACTAATCCCACTTGGCTGCCCAACTTTCACTCTTCTAGGTTCAAGCGTTCGTTTCCAGTAACAGTTTGAATTTTTAGGTTTCACTCTGTTTTCTGCTATATAGATAGATGTGTTTGAAACTCTAAATCAAACACGGTTTGTGCTAGCTCCGTGAAACTTGACAAAATGAAGTAGTTCTAAGTTCTATCTCTATTGTTTGTTTCCTCTTGAAGTACCCCATGAAGAGACTGGCGAAGAACACTTTCGTTTGAAAGGGGTTGCCTAGCTTCCAAAAAACTACTAGTTTGATGAAATCTCAGCAAACATTTTTTCACCAAATCTTGACGATACTTGGTGGTAATGATCAGTTCACTAAGCCCACTTGGCTGCCCAATTTTTACTCTTCTAGGTTCAAGCGTTTGTTTCCAGTAACACTTTGAATTTTTAGGTTTCACTCTGTTTTCTCCTACATAGATAGCTGTGTTTGGAATTCTAAATCAAACACGGTTTGTGCTAGCTCCTTGAAACTTGACCAAATGAAGTAGTTCTAAGTTCTATCTCTATGGTTGTTTCCTCTTGAAGTACCCCATGCAGAGACTGGCGAAAAACACTTTCCTTTGAAAGGGGTTGCCAAGCTTCCAAAAAACTAATAGTTTGCTGAAATCTCAGCAAACATTTTTCACCAAATCTTGATGATACTTGGTGGTAATGATCAGTTCACTAATCCCACTTGGCTGCCCAACTTTCACTCTTCTAGGTTCAAGCGTTCGTTTCCAGTAACAGTTTGAATTTTAGGTTCACTCTGTTTTCTGTTATATAGATAGATGTGTTTGAAACTCTAATCAAACACGGTTTGTGCTAGCTTCCTGAAACTTGACAAATGAAGTAGTTCTAAGTTCTATCTCTATGGTTTGTTTCCTCTTGAAGTACCCCATGCAGAGACTGGCGAAAAACACTTTCGTTTGAAAGGGGTTGCCAACTTCCAAAAACTACTAGTTTGCTGAAATCTCAGCAAACATTTTTTCACAAAAATTTGATGATACTTGGTGGTAATGATCAGTTCACTAAGCCCACTTGGCTGCCCAATTTTTACTCTTCTAAGTTCAAGCGTTCGTTTCCAGTAACACTTTGAATTTTTAGGTTTCACATCTGTTTTCTCCTACATAGATAGCGGTGTTTGGAATTCTAAATCAAACACGGTTTGTGCTAGCTCCTTGAAACCTTGACCAAATGAAGTAGTTCTAGAGTAAGTTCTATCTCTATGGTTTGTTTCCTCTTAAAGTACCCCATGCAGAGTCTGGCGAAAAACACTTTCATTTGAAAGGGGTTGCCAAGCTTCCAAAAAACTACTAGTTTGCTGAAATCTCAGCAAACATTTTTTCACCAAATCTTGATGATACTTGGTGGTAATGATCAGTTCACTAAGCCCACTTGGCTGCCCAATTTTCACTCTTCTAGGTTCAAGCGATCGTTTCCAGTAACAGTTTGAATTTTTAGGTTTCACTCTGTTTTCTGTTATATAGATGAGTTTGAAACTCTAAATCAAACACGGTTTGTGCTAGCTCCTTGAAACTTGACAAAATGAAGTAGTTCTAAGTTCTATCTCTATCCTTTGTTTCCTCTTGAAGTACCCCATGCAGAGACTGGCGAAAACACTTTCGTTTGAAAGGGGTTGCCAAGCTTCCAAAAAACTACTAGTTTGCTGAAATCTCAGCAAACCTTTTTTCACCAAATCTTGATGATACTTGGTGGTAATGATCAGTTCACTAATCCCACTTGGCTGCCCAACTTTCACTCTTCTAGGTTCAAGCGTTCTTTTCCAGTAACAGTTTGAATTTTTAGGTTTCACTCTGTTTTCAGCTATATAGATAGATGTGTTTGAAACTCTAAATCAAACACGGTTTGTGCTAGCTCCTTGAAACTTGACAAAATGAAGTAGTTCTAAGTTCTATCTCTATGGTTTGTTTCCTCTTGAAGTACCCCATGCAGAGACTGGCGAAAAACACTTTGGTTTGAAAGGGGTTGCCAAGCTTCCAAAAAACTACTAGTTTGCTGAAATCTCAGCAAACATTTTTTCACCAAATCTTGATGATACTTGGTGGTAATGATCAGTTCACTAATCCCACTTGGCTGCCCAACTTTCACTCTTCTAGGTTCAAGCATTCGTTTCCAGTAACACTTTGAAATTTTAGGTTTCACTCTGTTTTCTGCTATATAGATAGATGTGTTTGAAACTCTAAATCAAACACGGTTTGTGCTAGCTCCGTGAAACTTGACAAAATAAAGTAGTTCTAAGTTCTATCTCTAATGGTTTGTTTCCTCTTGAAGTACCCCATGCAGAGAGTGGCGAAGAACACTTTCGTTTGAAAGGGGTTGCCAAGCTTCCAAAAAACTACTCGTTTGCTGAAATCTCAGCAAACATTTTTTCACCAAATCTTGATGATACTTGGTGGTAATGATCAGTTCACTAATCCCACTTGGCTGCCCAATTTTCACTCTTCTAGGTTCAAGCGTTCGTTTCCAGTAACACTTTGAATTTTTAGGTTTCACTCTGTTTTCTGCTATATAGATAGATGTGTTTGAAACTCTAAATCAAACACGGTTTGTGCTAGCTCCTTGAAACTTGACCAAATGAAGTACTTCTAAGTTCTATCTCTATGGTTTGTTTCCTCTTGAAGTACCCCATGCAGAGACTGGCGAAAAACACTTTCGTTTGAAAGGGGTTGCCAACTTCCAAAAACTACTAGTTTGCTGAAATCTCAGCAAACATTTTTTCACAAAAATTTGATGATACTTGGTGGTAATGATCAGTTCACTAAGCCCACTTGGCTGCCCAATTTTTACTCTTCTAAGTTCAAGCGTTCGTTTCCAGTAACACTTTGAATTTTTAGGTTTCACTCTGTTTTCTCCTACATAGATAGCGGTGTTTGAATTCTAAATCAAACACGGTTTGTGCTAGCTCCTTGAACCTTGACCAAATGAAGTAGTTCTAAGTTCTATCTCTATGGTTTGTTTCCTCTTGAAGTACCCCATGCAGAGTCTGGCGAAAAACACTTTCATTTGAAAGGGGTTGCCAAGCTTCCAAAAAACTACTAGTTTGCTGAAATCTCAGCAAACATTTTTCACCAAATCTTGATGATACTTGGTGGTAATGATCAGTTCACTAAGCCCACTTGGCTGCCCAATTTCACTCTTCTAGGTTCAAGCGATCGTTTCCAGTAACAGTTTGAATTTTTAGGTTTCACTCTGTTTTCTGTTATATAGATGAGTTTGAAACACTAAATCAAACACGGTTTGTGCTAGCTCCTTGAAACTTGACAAAATGAAGTAGTTCTAAGTTCTATCTCTATCCTTTGTTTCCTCTTGAAGTACCCCATGCAGAGACTGGCGAAAAACACTTTCGTTTGAAAGGGGTTGCCAAGCTTCCAAAAAACTACTAGTTTGCTGAAATCTCAGCAAACCTTTTTTCACCAAATCTTGATGATACTTGGTGGTAATGATCAGATAACTAATCCCACTTGGCTGCCCAACTTTCACTCTTCTAGGTTCAAGCGTTCTTTTCCAGTAACAGTTTGAATTTTTAGGTTTCACTCTGTTTTCAGCTATATAGATAGATGTGTTTGAAACTCTAAATCAAACACGGTTTGTGCTAGCTCCTTGAAACTTGACAAAATGAAGTAGTTCTAAGTTCTATCTCTATGGTTTGTTTCCTCTTGAAGTACCCCATGCAGAGACTGGCGAAAAACACTTTGGTCTGAAAGGGGTTGCCAAGCTTCCAAAAAACTACTAGTTTGCTGAAATCTCAGCAAACATTTTTTCACCAAATCTTGATGATACTTGGTGGTAATGATCAGTTCACTAATCCCACTTGGCTGCCCAAATTTCACTCTTCTAGGTTCAAGCGTTCGTTTCCAGTAACACTTTGAAATTTTAGGTTTCACTCTGTTTTCTGCTATATAGATAGATGTGTTTGAAACTCTAAATCAAACACGGTTTGTGCTAGCTCCGTGAAACTTGACAAAATAAAGTAGTTCTAAGTTCTATCTCTATGGTTTGTTTCCTCTTGAAGTACCCCATGCAGAGACTGGCGAAGAACACTTTCGTTTGAAAGGGGTTGCCAAGCTTCCAAAAAACTACTAGTTTGCTGAAATCTCAGCAAACATTTTTTCACCAAATCTTGATGATACTTGGTGGTAATGATCAGTTCACTAAGCCCACTTGGCTGCCCAATTTTCACTCTTCTAGGTTCAAGCGTTCGTTTCCAGTAACACTTTGAATTTTTAGGTTTCACTCTGTTTTCTGCTATATAGATAGATGTGTTTGAAACTCTAAATCAAACACGGTTTGTGCTAGCTCCTTGAAACTTGACCAAATGAAGTACTTCTAAGTTCTATCTCTATGGTTTGTTTCCTCTTGAAGTACCCCATGCAGAGACTGGCGAAAAACACTTTCGTTTGAAAGGGGTTGCCAACTTCCAAAAAAACTACTAGTTTGCTGAAATCTCAGCAAACATTTTTTCACAAAAATTTGATGATACTTGGTGGTAATGATCAGTTCACTAAGCCCACTTGGCTGCCCAATTTTTACTCTTCTAAGTTCAAGCGTTCGTTTCCAGTAACACTTTGAATTTTTAGGTTTCACTCTGTTTTCTCCTACATAGATAGCGGTGTTTGGAATTCTAAATCAAACACGGTTTGTGCTAGCTCCTTGAACCTTGACCAAATGAAGTAGTTCTAAGTTCTATCTCTATGGTTTGTTTCCTCTTGAAGTACCCCATGCAGAGTCTGGCGAAAAACACTTTCATTTGAAAGGGGTTGCCAAGCTTCCAAAAAACTACTAGTTTGCTGAAATCTCAGCAAACATTTTTTCACCAAATCTTGATGATACTTGGTGGTAATGATCAGTTCACTAATCCCACTTGGCTGCCCAACTTTCACTCTTCTAGGTTCAAGCGTTCGTTTCCAGTAACAGTTTGAATTTTTAGGTTTCACTCTGTTTTCTGCTATATAGATAGATGTGTTTGAAACTCTAAATCAAACACGTTTGTGCTAGCTCCTTGAAACTTGACCAAATGAAGTAGTTCTAAGTTCTATCTCTATGGTTTGTTTCCTCTTGAAGTACCCCATGCAGAGACTGGCGAAAAACACTTTCGTTTTAAAGGGGTTGCCAAGCTTCCAAAAAACTACTAGTTTGCTGAAATCTCAGCAAACATTTTTTCACCAAAACTTGATGATACTTGGTGGTAATGATCAGTTCACTAAGCCCACTTGGCTGCCCAATTTTTACTCTTCTAGGTTCAAGCGTTCGTTTCCAGTAACACTTTGAAATTTTAGGTTTCACTCTGTTTTCTGCTATATAGATAGATGTCTTTGAAACTCTAAATCAAACACGGTTTGTGCTAGCTCCTTGAAACTTGACAAAATGAAGTAGTTGTTAGTTCTATCTCTATGGTTTGTTTCCTCTTGAAGTACCCCATGCAGAGACTGGCGAAAAACAGTTTCGTTTGAAAGGGGTTGCCAAGCTTCCAAAAAACTACTAGTTTGCTGAAATCTCAGCAAACATTTTTTCACCAAATCTTGATGATACTTGGTTGTAATGATCAGTTCACTAATCCCACTTGGCTGCCCAACTTTCAATCTTCTAGGTTCAAGCGTTCGTTTCCAGTAACAGTTTGAATTTTTAGGTTTCACTCTGTTTTCTGCTATATAGATAGATGTGTTTGAAACTCTAAATCAAACACGGTTTGTGCTAGCTCCGTGAAACTTGACAAAATGAAGTAGTTCCAAGTTCTATCTCTATGGTTTGTTTCCTCTTGAAGTACCCCATGCAGAGACTGGCGAAGAACACTTTCGTTTGAAAGGGGTTGCCAAGCTTCCAAAAAACTACTCGTTTGCTGAAATCTCAGCAAACATTTTTTCACCAAATCTTGATGATACTTGGTGGTAATGATCAGTTCACTAAGCCCACTTGGCAGCCCAATTTTTACTCTTCTAGGTTCAAGCGTTCGTTTCCAGTAACACTTTGAAATTTTAGGTTTCACTCTGTTTTCTGCTATATAGATAGATGTCTTTGAAACTCTAAATCAAACACGGTTTGTGCTAGCTCCTTGAAACTTGACAAAATAAAGTAGTTGTTAGTTCTATCTCTATGGTTTTTTTCCTCTTGAGGTACCCCATGCAGAGACTGGCGAAAAACACTTTCGTTTGAAAGGGTTTACCAAGCTTTCAAAAAACTACTAGTTTGCTGAAATCTCAGCAAACATTTTTTCACCAAATCTTGATGATACTTGGTGGTAATGATCAGTTCACTAATCCCACTTGGCTGCCCAACTTTCACTCTTCTAGGTTCAAGCGTTCGTTTCCAGTAACAGTTTGAATTTTTAGGTTTCACTCTGTTTTCTGCTATATAGATAGATGTGTTTGAAACTCTAAATCAAACACGGTTTGTGCTAGCTCCGTGAAACTTGACAAAATGAAGTAGTTCTAAGTTCTATCTCTATGGTTTGTTTCCTCTTGAAGTACCCCATGCAGAGACTGGCGAAGAACACTTTCGTTTGAAAGGGGTTGCCAAGCTTCCAAAAAACTACTCGTTTGCTGAAATCTCAGCAAACATTTTTTCACCAAATCTTGATGATACTTGGTGGTAATGATCAGTTCACTAATCCCACTTGGCTGCCCAATTTTCACTCTTCTAGGTTCAAGCGTTCGTTTCCAGTAACACTTTGAATTTTTAGGTTTCACTCTGTTTTCTGCTATATAGATAGATGTGTTTGAAACTCTAAATCAAACACGGTTTGTGCTAGCTCCTTGAAACTTGACCAAATGAAGTAGTTCTAAGTTCTATCTCTATGGTTTGTTTCCTCTTGAAGTACCCCATGCCGAGACTGGCGAAGAACACTTTCGTTTGAAAGGGGTTGCCAAGCTTCCAAAAAACTACTAGTTTGCTGAAATCTCAGCAAACATTTTTTCACCAAATCTTGATGATACTTGGTGGTAATGATCAGTTCACTAATCCCACTTGGCTGCCCAATTTTCACTCTTCTAGGTTCAAGCGTTCGTTTCCAGTAACAGTTTGAATTTTTAGGTTTCACTCTGTTTTCTGCTATATAGATAGATATGTTTGAAACTCTAAATCAAACACGGTTTGTGCTAGCTCCTTGAAACTTGACAAAATGAAGTAGTTCTAAGTTCTATCTCTATGGTTTGTTTCCTTTTGAAGTACCCCATGCAGAGACTGGCGAAGAACACTTTCGTTTGAAAGGGGTTGTCAAGCTTCCAAAAAACTACTAGTTAGCTGAAATCTCAGCAAATATTTTTTCACCAAAACTTGATGATACTTGGTGGTAATGATCAGTTCACTAAGCCCACTTGGCAGCCCAATTTTTACTCTTCTAGGTTCAAGCGTTCGTTTCCAGTAACACTTTGAAATTTTAGGTTTCACTCTGTTTTCTGCTATATAGATAGATGTCTTTGAAACTCTAAATCAAACACGGTTTTTACTAGCTCCTTGAAACTTGACAAAATAAATTAGTTGTTAGTTCTATCTCTATGGTTTTTTTCCTCTTGAGGTACCCCATGCAGAGACTGGCGAAAAACACTTTCGTTTGAAAGGGGTTGCAAAGCTTTCAAAAAACTACTAGTTTGCTGAAATCTCAGCAAACATTTTTTCACCAAATCTTGATGATACTTGGTGGTAATGATCAGTTCACTAATCCCACTTGGCTGCCCAAATTTTATTCTTCTAGGTTGAAGCTTTCGTTTCCAGTAAGAGTTTGAATTTTTAGGTTTCACTCTGTTTTCTCCTACATAGATAGCTGGGTTTGGAATTCTAAATCAAACACGGTTTGTGCTAGATCCTTGAAACTTGACCAAATGAAATAGTTCTAAGTTCTATCTCTATGGTTTGTTTCCTCCTTAAGTACCCTATGCAGAGACTGGCGAAAAACACTTTCATTTGAAAGGGGTTGCCAATCTTCCAAAAAACTACTAGTTTGCTGAAATCTCAGCAAACATTTTTTCACCAAAACTTGATGATGCTTGGTGGTAATGATCAGTTCACTAAGCCCACTTGGCTGCCCAATTTTCACTCTTCTAGGTTCAAGCGTTCGTTTCCAGTAACACTTTGAAATTTTAGGTTTCACTCTGTTTTCTGCTATATAGATAGATGTGTTTGAAACTCTAAATCAAACACGGTTTGTGCTAGCTCCTTGAAACTTGACCAAATGAAGTAGTCCTATGTTGTATCTCTATGGTTTTTTTCCTCTTGAAGTACCCCATGCAGAGACTGGCGAAAAACACTTTCGTTTGAAAGGGGTTGCCAAGCTTCCAAAAAACTACTAGTTTGCTGAAATCTCAGCAAACATTTTTTCACCAAATCTTGATGATACTTGGTGGTAATGATCAGTTCACTAATCCCACTTGGCTGCCCAACTTTCACTCTTCTAGGTTCAAACGTTCGTTTCCAGTAACAGTTTGAATTTTTAGGTTTCACTCTGTTTTCTGCTATATAGATAGATGTGTTTGAAACTCTAAATCAAACACGGTTTGTGCTAGCTCCGTGAAACTTGACAAAATGAAGTAGTTCTAAGTTCTATCTCTATGGTTTGTTTCCTCTTGAAGTACCCGATGCAGAGACTGGCGAAGAACACTTTCGTTTGAAAGGGGTTGCCAAGCTTCCAAAAAACTACTCGTTTGCTGAAATTTCAGCAAACATTTTTTCACCAAAACTTGATGATACTTGGTGGTAATGATCAGTTCACTAAGCCCACTTGGCTGCCCAATTTTCACTCTTCTAGGTTCAAGCGTTCGTTTCCAGTAACACTTTGAATTTTTAGGTTTCACTCTGTTTTCTGCTATATAGATAGATGTGTTTGAAACTCTAAATCAAACACGGTTTGTGCTAGCTCCTTGAAACTTGACCAAATGAAGTAGTCCTATGTTCTATCTCTATGGTTTGTTTCCTCTTTAAGTACCCCATGCAGAGACTGGCGAAAAACACTTTCGTTTGAAAGGGGTTGCCAAGCTTCCAAAAAACTACTAGTTTGCTGAAATCTCAGCAAACATTTTTTCACCAAAACTTGATGATACTTGGTGGTAATGATTAGTTCACTCAGCCCACTTGGCTGCCCAATTTTGACTCTTCTAGGTTCAAGCGTTCGTTTCCAGTAACACTTTGAAATTTTAGGTTTCACTCTGTTTTCTCCTACATAGATAGCTGTGTTTGGAATTCTAAATCAAACACGGTTTGTGCTAGCTCCTTGAAACTTGACCAAATGAAGTAGTTCTAAGTTCTATCTCTATGGTTTGTTTCCTCTTGAAGTACCCCATGCAGAGACTGGCGAAAAACACTTTCATTTGAAAGGGGTTGCAAAGCTTCCAAAAAACTACTAGTTTGCTGAAATCTCAGCAAACATTTTTTCACCAAATCTTGATGATACTTGGTGGTAATGATCAGTTCACTAAGCCCACTTGGCTGCCCAACTTTCACTCTTCTAGGTTCCAGCGTTCGTTTCCAGTAACAGTTTGAATTTTTAGGTTTCACTCTGTTTTCTGCTATATAGATAGATGTCTCGAAACTCTAAATCAAACACGGTTTGTGCTAGCTCCGTGAAACTTGACAAAATGAAGTAGTTCTGAGTTCTATCTCTATGGTTTGTTTCCTCTTGAAGTTCCCCATGCAGAGACTGGCGAGGAACACTTTCGTTTGAAAGGGGTTGCCAAGCTTCCAAAAAACTTCTCGTTTGCTGAAATCTCAGCAAACATTTTTTCACCAAAACTTGATGATACTTGGTGGTAATGATCAGTTCACTAAGCCCACTTGGCTGCCCAATTTTCACTCTTCTAGGTTCAAGCGTTCGTTTCCAGTAACACTTTGAATTTTTAGGTTTCACTCTGTTTTCTGTTATATAGATAGATGTGTTTGAAACTCTAAATCAAACACGGTTTGTGCTAGCTTCTTGAAACTAGACAAAATGAAGTAGTTCTAAGTTCTATCTCTATGGTTTGTTTCCTCTTGAAGTACCCCATGCAGAGACTGGCGAAAAACACTTTCGTTTGAAAGGGTTGCCAAGCTTCCAAAAAACTACTAGTTTGCTAAATTCTCAGCAAACATTTTTTCACCAAATCTTGATGATACTTGGTGGTAATGATCAGTTCACTAATCCCACTTGGCTGCCCAACTTTCACTCTTCTAGGTTCAAGGGTTCGTTTCCAGTAACAGTTTGAATTTTCAGGTTTCACTCTGTTTTCTGCTATATATAGATGTCTTTGAAACTCTAAATCAAACACGGTTTGTGCTAGCTCCGTGAAACTTGACAAAATGAAGTAGTTCTAAGTTCTATCTCTATGGTTTGTTTCCTCTTGAAGTACCCCATGCAGAGACTGGCGAAGAACACTTTCGTTTGAAAGGGGTTGCCAAGCTTCCAAAAAACAACTTGTTTGCTGAAATCTCAGCAAACATTTTTTCACCAAATCTTGATGATACTTGGTGGTAATGATCAGTTCACTAAGCCCACTTGGCTGCCCAATTTTGACTCTTCTAGGTTCAAGCATTCGTTTCCAGTAACACTTTGAAATTTTAGGTTTCACTCTGTTTTCTGCTATATAGATAGATGTGTTTGAAACTCTAAATCAAACACGGTTTGTGCTAGCTCCTTGAAACTTGAGCAAATGAAGTAGTTCTAAGTTCTATCTCTATGGTTTGTTTCCTCGTGAAGTACCCCATGCAGAGACTGGCTAAAAACACTTTCATTTGAAAGGGGTTGCCAAGCTTCCAAAAAACTACTAGTTTGCTGAAATCTCAGCAAACATTTTTTCACCAAATCTTGATGATACTTGGTGGTAATGATCAGTTCACTAAGCCCACTTGGCTGCCCAACGTTCACTCTTCTAGGTTCAAGCGTTCGTTTCCAGTAACAGTTTGAATTTTTAGGTTTCACTCTGTTTTCTGCTATATAGATAGATGTCTCGAAACTCTAAATCAAACACGGTTTGTGCTAGCTCCGTGAAACTTGACAAAATAAAGTAGTTCTAAGTTCTATCTCTATGGTTTGTTTCCTCTTGAAGTACCCCATGCAGAGACTGGCGAAGAACACTTTCGTTTGAAAGGGGTTGCCAAGCTTCCAAAAAACTACTGGTTTGCTGAAATCTCAGCAAACATTTTTTCACCAAATCTTGATGATACTTGGTGGTAATGATCAGTTCACTAAGCCCACTTGGCTGCCCAATTTTCACTCTTCTAGGTTCAAGCGTTCATTTCCAGTAACACTTTGAAATTTTAGGTTTCACTCTGTTTTCTGCTATATAGATAGATGTGTTTGAAACTCTAAATCAAACACGGTTTGTGCTAGCTCCGTGAAACTTGACAAAATGAAGTAGTTCTAAGTTCTACCTCTATGGTTTGTTTCCTCTTGAAGTACCCCATGCAGAGACTGGCGAAGAACACTTTCGTTTGAAAGGGGTTGCCAAGCTTCCAAAAAACTTCTCGTTTGCTGAAATCTCAGCAAACATTTTTTCACCAAATCTTGATGATACTTGGTGGTAATGATCAGTTCACTAAGCCCACTTGGCTGCCCAAATTTTATTCTTCTAGGTTGAAGCTTTCGTTTCCAGTGACTGTTTGAATTTTTAGGTTTCGCTCTGTTTTCTGCTATAGAGAGAGATGTGTTTGAAACTCTAAATCAAACACGGTTTGTGCTAGCTCCTTGAAACTTGACCAAATGAAGTAGTTCTAAGTTCTATCTCTATGGTTTGTTTCCTCTTGAAGTACCCCATGCAGAGACTGGCGAAGAACACTTCCGTTTGAAAGGGGTTGCCAAGCTTCCAAAAAACTACTAGTTTGCTGAAATCTCAGCAAACATTTTTTCACCAAATCTTGATGATACTTGGTGGTAATGATCAGTTCACTAAGCCCACTTGGCTGCCCAACTTTCACTCTTCTAGGTTCCAGCGTTCGTTTCCAGTAACAGTTTGAATTTTTAGGTTTCACTCTGTTTTCTGCTATATAGATAGATGTCTCGAAACTCTAAATCAAACACCGTTTGTGCTAGCTCCGTGAAACTTGACAAAATGAAGTAGTTCTGAGTTCTATCTCTATGGTTTGTTTCCTCTTGAAGTTCCCCATGCAGAGACTTTGGAAAAACACTTTCGTTTGAAAGGGGTTGCCAAGCTTCCAAAAAACTTCTCGTTTGCTGAAATCTCAGCAAACATTTTTTCACCAAAACTTGATGATACTTGGTGGTAATGATCAGTTCACTAAGCCCACTTGGCTGCCCAATTTTCACTCTTCTAGGTTCAAGCGTTCGTTTCCAGTAACACTTTGAATTTTTAGGTTTCACTCTGTTTTCTGTTATATAGATAGATGTGTTTGAAACTCTAAATCAAACACGGTTTGTGCTAGCTTCTTGAAACTAGACAAAATGAAGTAGTTCTAAGTTCTATCTCTATGGTTTGTTTCCTCTTGTAGTACCCCATGCAGAGACTGGCGAAAAACACTTTCGTTTGAAAGGGTTGCCAAGCTTCCAAAAAACTACTAGTTTGCTAAATTCTCAGCAAACATTTTTTCACCAAATCTTGATGATACTTGGTGGTAATGATCAGTTCACTAATCCCACTTGGCTGCCCAACTTTCACTCTTCTAGGTTCAAGGGTTCGTTTCCAGTAACAGTTTGAATTTTCAGGTTTCACTCTGTTTTCTGCTATATATAGATGTCTTTGAAACTCTAAATCAAACACGGTTTGTGCTAGCTCCGTGAAACTTGACAAAATGAAGTAGTTCTAAGTTCTATCTCTATGGTTTGTTTCCTCTTGAAGTACCCCATGCAGAGACTGGCGAAGAACACTTTCGTTTGAAAGGGGTTGCCAAGCTTCCAAAAAACTACTTGTTTGCTGAAATCTCAGCAAACATTTTTTCACCAAATCTTGATGATACTTGGTGGTAATGATCAGTTCACTAAGCCCACTTGGCTGCCCAATTTTGACTCTTCTAGGTTCAAGCGTTCGTTTCCAGTAACACTTTGAAATTTTAGGTTTCACTCTGTTTTCTGCTATATAGATAGATGTGTTTGAAACTCTAAATCAAACACGGTTAGTGCTAGCTCCTTGAAACTTGAGCAAATGAAGTAGTTCTAAGTTCTATCTCTATGGTTTGTTTCCTCGTGAAGTACCCCATGCAGAGACTGGCTAAAAACACTTTCATTTGAAAGGGGTTGCCAAGCTTCCAAAAAACTACTAGTTTGCTGAAATCTCAGCAAACATTTTTTCACCAAATCTTGATGATACTTGGTGGTAATGATCAGTTCACTAATCCCACTTGGCTGCCCAACTTTCACTCTTCTAGGTTCAAGGGTTCGTTTCCAGTAACAGTTTGAATTTTCAGGTTTCACTCTGTTTTCTGCTATATATAGATGTCTTTGAAACTCTAAATCAAACACGGTTTGTGCTAGCTCCGTGAAACTTGACAAAATGAAGTAGTTCTAAGTTCTATCTCTATGGTTTGTTTCCTCTTGAAGTACCCCATGCAGAGACTGGCGAAGAACACTTTCGTTTGAAAGGGGTTGCCAAGCTTCCAAAAAACTACTTGTTTGCTGAAATCTCAGCAAACATTTTTTCACCAAATCTTGATGATACTTGGTGGTAATGATCAGTTCACTAAGCCCACTTGGCTGCCCAATTTTCACTCTTCTAGGTTCAAGCGTTCGTTTCCAGTAACACTTTGAAATTTTAGGTTTCACTCTGTTTTCTGCTATATAGATAGATGTGTTTGAAACTCTAAATCAAACACGGTTAGTGCTAGCTCCTTGAAACTTGAGCAAATGAAGTAGTTCTAAGTTCTATCTCTATGGTTTGTTTCCTCTTGAAGTACCCCATGCAGAGACTGGCGAAGAACACTTTCGTTTGAAAGGGGTTGCCAAGCTTCCAAAAAACTACTAGTTTGCTGAAATCTCAGCAAACATTTTTTCACCAAATCTTGATGATACTTGGTGGTAATGATCAGTTCACTAAGCCCACTTGGCTGCCCAACTTTCACTCTTCTAGGTTCAAGCGTTCGTTTCCAGTAACAGTTTGAATTTTTAGGTTTCACTCTGTTTTCTGCTATATAGATAGATGTCTCGAAACTCTAAATCAAACACGGTTTGTGCTAGCTCCGTGAAACTTGACAAAATAAAGTAGTTCTAAGTTCTATCTCTATGGTTTGTTTCCTCTTGAAGTACCCCATGCAGAGACTGGCGAAGAACACTTTCGTTTGAAAGGGGTTGCCAAGCTTCCAAAAAACTACTGGTTTGCTGAAATCTCAGCAAACATTTTTTCACCAAATCTTGATGATACTTGGTGGTAATGATCAGTTCACTAAGCCCACTTGGCTGCCCAATTTTCACTCTTCTAGGTTCAAGCGTTCGTTTCCAGTAACACTTTGAAATTTTAGGTTTCACTCTGTTTTCTGCTATATAGATAGATGTGTTTGAAACTCTAAATCAAACACGGTTTGTGCTAGCTCCGTGAAACTTGACAAAATGAAGTAGTTCTAAGTTCTACCTCTATGGTTTGTTTCCTCTTGAAGTACCCCATGCAGAGACTGGCGAAGAACACTTTCGTTTGAAAGGGGTTGCCAAGCTTCCAAAAAACTTCTCGTTTGCTGAAATCTCAGCAAACATTTTTTCACCAAATCTTGATGATACTTGGTGGTAATGATCAGTTCACTAAGCCCACTTGGCTGCCCAAATTTCATTCTTCTAGGTTGAAGCTTTCGTTTCCAGTGACTGTTTGAATTTTTAGGTTTCGCTCTGTTTTCTGCTATATAGAGAGATGTGTTTGAAACTCTAAATCAAACACGGTTTGTGCTAGCTCCTTGAAACTTGACCAAATGAAGTAGTTCTAAGTTCTATCTCTATGGTTTGTTTCCTCTTGAAGTACCCCATGCAGAGACTGGTGAAGAACACTTCCGTTTGAAAGGGGTTGCCAAGCTTCCAAAAAACTACTAGTTTGCTGAAATCTCAGCAAACATTTTTTCACCAAATCTTGATGATACTTCGTGGTAATGATCAGTTCACTAATCCCACTTGGCTGCCCAACTTTCACTCTTCTAGGTTCAAGCGTTCGTTTCCAGTAACAGTTTGAATTTTTAGGTTTCACTCTGTTTTCTGCTATATAGATAGATGTGTTTGAAACTCTAAATCAAACACGGTTTGTGCTAGCTCCGTGAAACTTGACAAAATGAATTAGTTCTAAGTTCTATCTCTATGGTTTGTTTCCTCTTGAAGTACCCCATGCAGAGACTGGCGAAGAACACTTTCGTTTGAAAGGGGTTGCCAAGCTTGAAAAAAACTACTCGTTTGCTGAAATCTCAGCAAACATTTTTTCACCAAATCTTGATGATACTTGGTGGTAATGATCAGTTCACTAATCCCACTTGGCTGCCCAAATTTTATTCTTCTAGTTTGAAGCTTTCGTTTCCAGTGACTGTTTGAATTTTTAGGTTTCGCTCTGTTTTCTGCTATATAGATAGATGTGTTTGAAACTCTAAATCAAACACGGTTTGTGCTAGCTCTTTGAAACTTGACCAAATGAAGTAGTTCTAAGTTCTATCTCTATGGTTTGTTTCCTCTTGAAGTACCCCATGCAGAGACTCGCGAAAAACACTTCCGTTTGAAAGGGGTTGCCAAGCTTCCAAAAAACTACTAGTTTGCTGAAATCTCAGCAAACATTTTTTCACCAAATCTTGATGATACTTGGTGGTAATGATCAGTTCACTAATCCCACTTGGCTGCCCAAATTTTATTCTTCTAGGTTGAAGCTTTCGTTTCCAGTAACAGTTTGAATTTTTAGGTTCACTCTGTTTTCTCCTACATAGATAGCTGTGTTTGGAATTCTAAATCAAACACGGTTTGTTCTAGCTCCTTGAAACTTGACCAAATGAAGTAGTTCTAAGTTCTATCTCTATGGTTTTTTTCCTCTTGAAGTACCCCATGCAGAGACTGGCGAAAAACACTTTCGTTTGAAAGGGGTTGCCAAGCTTCCAAAAAACTACTAGTTTGCTGAAATCTCAGCAAACATTTTTTCACCAAATCTTGATGATACTTGGTGGTAATGATCAGTTCACTAAGCCCACTTGGCTGCCAAATTTTTATTCTTCTAGGTTGAAGCATTCATTTCCAGTAACAGTTTGAATTTTTAGTTTTCACTCTGTTTTCTCCTACATAGATAGCTGTGTTTGGAATTCTAATTCAAACACGATTTGTGCTAGCTCCTTGAAACTTGACCAAATGAAGTAGTTCTAAGTTCTATCTCTATGGTTTGTTTCCTCTTGAAGTACCCCATGCAGAGACTGGAGAAAAACACTTTCATTTGAAAGGGGTTGCCAATCTTCCAAAAAACTACTAGTTTGCTGAAATCTCAGCAAACATTTTTTCACCAAATCTTGATGATACTTGGTGGTAATGATCAGTTCACTAAGCCCACTTGGCTGCCCAAATTTCACTCTTCTAGGTTCAAGCGTTCGTTTCCAGTAACAGTTTGAATTTTTAGGTTTCACTCTGTTTTCTGCTATATAGATAGATGTCTCGAAACTCTAAATCAAACACGGTTTGTGCTAGCTCCGTGAAACTTGACAAAATGAAGTAGTTCTAAGTTCTATCTCTATGGTTTGTTTCCTCTTGAAGTACCCCATGCAGAGACTGGCGAAGAACACTTTCGTTTGAAAGGGGTTGCCAAGCTTCCAAAAAACTACTAGTTTGCTGAAAACTCAGCAAACATTTTTTCACCAAATCTTGATGATACTTGGTGGTAATGATCAGTTCACTAATCCCACTTGGCTGCCCAACTTTCACTCTTCTACTTTCAAGCGTTCGTTTCCAGTAACAGTTTGAATTTTTAGGTTTCACTCTGTTTTCTGTTATATAGGTAGATGTGTTTGAAACTCTAAATCAAACACGGTTTGTGCTAGCTCCGTGAAACTTGACCAAATGAAGTAGTTCTAAGTTCTATCTCTATGGTTTGTTTCCTCTTGAAGTACCCCAAGCAGAGACTGGCGAAAAACACTTCCGTTTGAAAGGGGTTGCCAAGCTTCCAAAAAACTACTAGTTTGCTGAAATCTCAGCAAACATTTTTTCACCAAATCTTGATGATACTTGGTGGTAATGATCAGTTCACTAATCCCACTTGGCTGCCCAAATTTTATTCTTGTAGGTTGAAGCTTTCGTTTCCAGTAACAGTTTGAATTTTTAGGTTTCACTCTGTTTTCTCCTACATAGATAGCTGTGTTTGGAATTCTAAATCAAACACGGTTTGTGCTAGCTCCTTGAAACTTGACCAAATGAAGTAGTTCTAAGTTCTATCTCTATGGTTTGTTTCCTCTTGAAGTACCCCATGCAGAGACTGGCGAAAAACACTTTCGTTTTAAAGGGGTTGCCAAGCTTCCAAAAAACTACTAGTTTGCTGAAATCTCAGCAAACATTTTTTCACCAAATCTTGATGATACTTGGTGGTAATGATCAGTTCACTAAGCCCACTTGGCTGCCCAACTTTCACTCTTCTAGGTTCAAGCGTTCGTTTCCAGTAACAGTTTGAATTTTTAGGTTTCACTCTGTTTTCTGCTATATAGATAGATGTGTTTGAAACTCTAAATCAAACACGGTTTGTGCTAGCTCCGTGAAACTTGACAAAATGAAGTAGTTCTAAGTTCTATCTCTATGGTTTGTTTCCTCTTGAAGTACCCCATGCAGAGACAGGCGAAGAACACTTTCGTTTGAAAGGGGTTGCCAAGCTTCCAAAAAACTACTCGTTTGCTGAAATCTCAGCAAACATTTTTTCACCAAATCTTGATGATACTTGGTGGTAATGATCAGTTCACTAAGCCCACTTGGCTGCCCAATTTTCACTCTTCTAGGTTCAAGCATTCGTTTCCAGTAACACTTTGAATTTTTAGGTTTCACTCTGGTTTCTGCTATATAGATAGATGTGTTTGAAACTCTAAATCAAACACGGTTTGTGCTAGCTCCTTGAAACTTGACCAAATGAAGGAGTTCTAAGTTCTGTCTCTATGGTTTGTTTCCTCTTGAAGTACCCCATGCAGAGACTGGCGAAAAACACTTCCGTTTGAAAGGGGTTGCCAAGCTTCCAAAAAACTACTAGTTTGCTGAAATCTCAGCAAACATTTTTTCACCAAAACTTGATGATACTTGGTTGTAATGATCAGTTCACTAAGCCCACTTGGCTGCCCAATTTTCACTCTTCTAGGTTCAAGCGTTCGTTTCCAGTAACACTTTGAATTTTTAGGTTTCACTCTGTTTTCTGCTATATAGATAGATGTGTTTGAAACTCTAAATCAAACACGGTTTTTGCTAGCTCCTTGAAACTGGACCAAATGAAGTAGTCCTATGTTCTATCTCTATGGTTTGTTTCCTCTTGAAGTACCCCATGCAGAGACTGGCGAAAAACACTTTCGTTTTAAAGGGGTTGCCAAGCTTCCAAAAAACTACTAGTTTGCTGAAATCTCAGCAAACATTTTTTCACCAAAACTTGATGATACTTGGTGGTAATGATCAGTTCACTAAGCCCACTTGGCTGCCCAATTTTTACTCTTCTAGGTTCAAGCATTCGTTTCCAGTAACACTTTGAAATTTTAGGTTTCACTCTGTTTTCTGCTATATAGATAGATGTCTTTGAAACTCTAAATCAAACACGGTTTGTGCTAGCTCCTTGAAACTTGACAAAATGAAGTAGTTGTTAGTTCTATCTCTATGGTTTTTTCCTCTTGAAGTACCCCTTGCAGAGACTGGCGAAAAACACTTTCGTTTGAAAGGGGTTGCCAAGCTTCCAAAAAACTACTAGTTTGCTGAAATCTCAGCAAACATTTTTTCACCAAATCTTGATGATACTTGGTGGTAATGATCAGTTCACTAAGCCCACTTGGCTGCCCAACTTTCACTCTTCTAGGTTCAAGCGTTCGTTTCCAGTAACAGTTTGAATTTTTAGGTTTCACTCTGTTTTCTGCTATATAGATAGATGTGTTTGAAACTCTAAATCAAACACGGTTTGTGCTAGCTCCGTGAAACTTGACAAAATGAAGTAGTTCTAAGTTCTATCTCTATGGTTTGTTTCCTCTTGAAGTACCCCATGCAGAGACTGGCGAAGAACACTTTCGTTTGAAAGGGGTTGCCAAGCTTCCAAAAAAACTACTCGTTTGCTGAAATCTCAGCAAACATTTTTTCACCAAATCTTGATGATACTTGGTCGTAATGATCAGTTCACTAAGCCCACTTGGCTGCCCAATTTTCACTCTTCTAGGTTCAAGCGTTCGTTTCCAGTAACACTTTGAATTTTTAGGTTTCACTCTGTTTTCTGCTGTATAGATAGATGTGTTTGAAACTCTAAATCAAACACGGTTTGTGCTAGCTCCGTGAAACTTGACAAAATGAAGTAGTTCTAAGTTCTATCTCTATGGTTTGTTTCCTCTTGAAGTACCCCATGCAGAGACTGGCGAAGAACACTTTCGTTTGAAAGGGGTTGCCAAGCTTCCTAAAAACTACTCGTTTGCTGAAATCTCAGCAAACATTTTTTCACCAAATCTTGATGATACTTGGTGGTAACGATCAGTTCACTAAGCCCACTTGGCTGCCCAATTTTCACTCTTCTAGGTTCAAGCGTTCGTTTCCAGTAACACTTTGAAATTTTAGGTTTCACTCTGTTTTCTGCTATATAGATAGATGTTTTGAAACTCTAAATCAAACCTGGTTTGTGCTAGCTCCGTGAAACTTGACAAAATGAATTAGTTCTAATTTCTATCTCTATGGTTTGTTTCCTCTTGAAGTACCCCATGCAGAGACTGGCGAAGAACACTTTCGTTTGAAAGGGGTTGCCAAGCTTCCAAAAAACTTCTCGTTTGCTGAAATCTCAGCAAACATTTTTTCACCAAATCTTGATGATACTTGGTGGTAATGATCAGTTCACTAAGCCCACTTGGCTGCCCAATTTTCACTCTTCTAGGTTCAAGCGTTCGTTTCCAGTAACCCTTTGAATTTTTAGGTTTCACTCTGTTTTCTGTTATATAGATAAATGTGTTTGAAACTCTAAATCAAACACGGTTTGTGCTAGCTCCTTGAAACTTGACAAAATGAAGTAGTTCTAAGTTCTATCTCTATGGTTTGTTTCCTCTTGAAGTACCCCATGCAGAGACTGGCGAAAAACACTTTCGTTTGAAAGGGGTTGCCAAGCTTCCAAAAAACTACTAGTTTGCTGAAATCTCAGCAAACATTTTTTCACCAAATCTTGATGATACTTGGTGGTAATGATCAGTTCACTAATCCCACTTGGCTGCCCAACTTTCACTCTTCTAGGTTCAAGCGTTCGTTTCCAGTAACAGTTTGAATTTTTAGGTTTCACTCTGTTTTCTTCTGTATAGATAGATGTGTTTGAAACTGTAAATCAAACACGGTTTGTGCTAGCTCCGTGAAACTTGACAAAATGAAGTAGTTCTAAGTTCTATCTCTATGGTTTGTTTCCTCTTGAAGTACCCCATGCAGAGACTGGCGAAGAACACTTTCGTTTGAAAGGGGTTGCCAAGCTTCCAAAAAACTTCTCGTTTGCTGAAATCTCAGCAAACATTTTTTCACCAAATCTTGATGATACTTGGTGGTAATGATCAGTTCACTAAGCCCACTTGGCTGCCCAATTTTCACTCTTCTAGGTTCAAGCGTTCGTTTCCAGTAACACTTTGAATTTTTAGGTTTCACTCTGTTTTCTGTTATATAGATAGATGTGTTTGAAACTCTAAATCAAACACGGTTTGTGCTAGCTCCTTGAAATTTGACAAAATGAATTAGTTCTAAGTTCTATCTCTATGGTTTGTTTCCTCTTGAAGTACCCCATGCAGAGACTGGCGAAAAACACTTTCGTTTGAAAGGGGTTGCCAAGCTTCCAAAAAACTACTAGTTTGCTGAAATCTCAGCAAACATTTTTTCACCAAATCTTGATGATACTTGGTGGTAATGATCAGTTCACTAATCCCACTTGGCTGCCCAACTTTCACTCTTCTAGGTTCAAGCGTTCGTTTCCAGTAACAGTTTGAATTTTTAGGTTTCACTCTGTTTTCTGCTATATAGATAGATGTCTTTGAAACTCTAAATCAAACACGGTTTGTGCTAGCTCCGTGAAACTTGACAAAATGAAGTAGTTCTAAGTTCTATCTCTATGGTTTGTTTCCTCTTGAAGTACCCCATGCAGAGACTGGCGAAAAACACTTTCGTTTGAAAGGGGTTGCCAAGCTTCCAAAAAACTACTCGTTTGCTGAAATCTCAGCAAACATTTTTTCACCAAATCTTGATGATACTTGGTGGTAATGATCAGTTCACTAAGCCCACTTGGCTGCCCAACTTTCACTATTCTAGGTTCAAGTGTTCGTTTCCAGTAACAGTTTGAATTTTTAGGTTTCACTCTGTTTTATGTTATATAGATAGATGTGTTTGAAACTCTAAATCAAACACGGTTTCTGCTAGCTCCTTGAAACATGACAAAATGAAGTAGTTCTAAGTTCTATCTCTATGGTTTGTTTCCTCTTGAAGTACCCCATGCAGAGATGGCGAAAAACACTTTCGTTTGAAAGGGGTTGCCAAGCTCCCAAAAAACTACTCGTTTGCTGAAATCTCAGCAAACATTTTTTCACCAAATCTTGATGATACTTGGTGGTAATGATCAGTTCACTAAGCCCACTTGGCTGCCCAACTTTCACTCTTCTAGGTTCAAGTGTTCGTTTCCAGTAACAGTTTGAATTTTTAGGTTTCACTCTGTTTTCTGTTATATAGATAGATGTGTTTGAAACTCTAAATCAAACACGGTTTGTGCTAGCTCCGTGAAACTTGACAAAATGAAGTAGTTCTAAGTTCTATCTCTATGGTTTGTTTCCTCTTGAAGTACCCCATGCAGAGACTGGCGAAGAACACTTTCGTTTGAAAGGGGTTGCCAAGCTTCCAAAAAACTACTCGTTTGCTGAAATCTCAGCAAACATTTTTTCACCAAATCTTGATGATACTTGGTGGTAATGATCAGTTCACTAAGCCCACTTGGCTGCCCAATTTTCACTCTTCTAGGTTCAAGCGTTCGTTTCCAGTAACACTTTGAAATTTTAGGTTTCACTCTGTTTTTCTGCTATATAGATAGATGTCTTTGAAACTCTAAATCAAACACGGTTTGTGCTAGCTCCTTGAAACTTGACAAAATGAAGTAGTTGTTAGTTCTATCTCTTTGGTTTTTTTCCTCTTGAGGTACCCCATGCAGAGACTGGCGAAAAACACTTTCGTTTGAAAGGGGTTGCCAAGCTTCCAAAAAACTACTAGTTTGCTGAAATCTCAGCAAACATTTTTTCACCAAATCTTGATGATACTTGGTGGTAATGATCAGTTCACTAATCCCACTTGGCTGCCCAACTTTCACTCTTCTAGGTTCAAGCATTCGTTTCCAGTAACAGTTTGAATTTTTAGGTTTCACTCTGTTTTCTGCTATATAGATAGATGTGTTTGAAACTCTAAATCAAACACGGTTTGTGCTAGCTCCGTGAAACTTGACAAAATGAAGTAGTTCTAAGTTCTATCTCTATGGTTTGTTTCCTCTTGAAGTACCCCATGCAGAGACTGGCGAAGAACACTTTCGTTTGAAAGGGGTGCCAAGCTTCCAAAAAACTACTAGTTTGCTGAAATCTCAGCAAACATTTTTTCACCAAATCTTGATGATACTTGGTGGTAATAATCAGTTCACTAATCCTACTTGGCTGCCCAAATTTTATTCTTCTAGGTTGAAGCTTTCGTTTCCAGTAACAGTTTGAATTTTTAGGTTTCACTCTGTTTTCTCCTACATAGATAGCTGTGTTTGGAATTCTAAATCAAACCCGGTTTGTGCTAGCTCCTTGAAACTTGACCAAATGAAATAGTTCTAAGTTCTATCTCTATGGTTTGTTTCCTCTTGAAGTACCCCATGCAGAGACTGGCGAAAAACACTTTCGTTTGAAAGGGGTTGCCAAGCTTCCAAAATCTACTAGTTTGCTGAAATCTCAGCAAACATTTTTTCACCAAAACTTGATGATACTTGGTGGTAATGATCAGTTCACTAAGCCCACTTGGCTGCCCAATTTTCACTCTTCTAGGTTCAAGCGTTCGTTTCCAGTAACACTTTGAATTTTTAGGTTTCACTCTGTTTTCTGCTATATAGATAGATGTGTTTGAAACTCTAAATCAAACACGGTTTGTGCTAGCTCCTTGAAACTTGACCAAATGAAGTAGTCCTATGATCTATCTCTATGGTTTGTTTCCTCTTGAAGTACCCCATGCAGAGACTGGCGAAGAACACTTTCGTTTGAAAGGGGTTGCCAAGCTTCCAAAAAACTACTAGTTTGCTGAAATCTCAGCGAACATTTTTTCACCAAATCTTGATGATACTTGGTGGTAATGATCAGTTCACTAATCCCACTTGGCTGCCCAACTTTCACTCTTCTACGTTCAAGCGTTCGTTTCCAGTAACAGTTTGAATTTTTAGGTTTCACTCTGTTTTCTGCTGTATAGATAGATGTGTTTGAAACTCTAAATCAAACACGGTTTGTGCTAGCTCCGTGAAACTTGACAAAATGAAGTAGTTCTAAGTTCTATCTCTATGGTTTGTTTCCTCTTGAAGTAGCCCATGCAGAGACTGGCGAAGAACACTTTCGTTTGAAAGGGTTTGCCAAGCTTCCAAAAAACTACTCGTTTGCTGAAATCTCAGCAAACATTTTTTCACCAAATCTTGATGATACTTGGTGGTAATGATCAGTTCACTAAGCCCACTTGGCTGCCCAATTTTCACTCTTCTAGGTTCAAGCGTTCGTTTCCCGTAACACTTTGAATTTTTAGGTTTCACTCTGTTTTCTGCTATATAGATAGATGTGTTTGAAACTCTAAATCAAACACGGTTTGTGCTAGCTCCTTGAAACTTGACCAAATGAAGTAGTCCTATGTTCTATCTCTATGGTTTGTTTCCTCTTGAAGTACCCCATGCAGAGACTGGCGAAAAACACTTTCGTTTGAAAGGGGTTGCCAAGCTTCCAAAAAACTACTAGTTTGCTGAAATCTCAGCAAACATTTTTTCACCAAAACTTCATGATACTTGGTGGTAATGATCAGTTCACTAAGCCCACTTGGCAGCCCAATTTTTACTCTTCTAGGTTCAAGCGTTCGTTTCCAGTAACACTTTGAAATTTTAGGTTTCACTCTGTTTTCTGCTATATAGATAGATGTCTTTGAAACTCTAAATCAAACACGGATTGTGCTAGCTCCTTGAAACTTGACAAAATGAAGTAGTTGTTAGTTCTATCTCTATGGTTTTTTTCCTCTTGAGGTACCCCATGGAGAGACTGGCGAAAAACACTTTCGTTTGAAAGGGGTTGCCAAGCTTCCAAAAAACTACTAGTTTGCTGAAATCTCAGCAAACATTTTTTCACCAAAACTTGATGATACTTGGTGGTAATGATCAGTTCTCTAAGCCCACTTGGCTGCCCAATTTTCACTCTTCTAGGTTCAAGCGTTCGTTTCCAGTAACACTTTGAATTTTTAGGTTTCACTCTGTTTTCTGCTATATAGATAGATGTGTTTGAAACTCTAAATCAAACACGGTTTGTGCTAGCTCCTTGAAACTTGACCAAATGAAGTAGTCCTATGTTCTATCTCTATGGTTTGTTTCCTCTTGAAGTACCCCATGCAGAGACTGGCGAAAAACACTTTCGTTTTAAAGGGGTTGCCAAGCTTCCAAAAAACTACTAGTTTGCTGAAATCTCAGCAAACATTTTTTCACCAAAATTTGATGATACTTGGTGGTAATGATCAGTTCACTAAGCGCACTTGGCTGCCCAATTTTTACTCTTCTAGGTTCAAGCGTTCGTTTCCAGTAACACTTTGAAATTTTAGGTTTCACTCTGTTTTCTGCTATATAGACAGATGTCTTTGAAACTCTAAATCAAACACGGTTTGTCCTAGCTCCTTGAAACTTGACAAAATGAAGTAGTTGTTAGTTCTATCTCTATGGTTTTTTTCCTCTTGAAGTACCCCATGCAGAGACTGGCGAAAAACACTTTCGTTTGAAAGGGGTTGCCAAGCTTCCAAAAAACTACTAGTTTGCTGAAATCTCAGCAAGCATTTTTTCACCAATCTTGATGATACTTGGTGGTAATGATCAGTTCACTAATCCCACTTGGCTGCCCAACTTTCACTCTTCTAGGTTCAAGCGTTCGTTTCCAGTAACAGTTTGAATTTTTAGGTTTCACTCTGTTTTCTGCTATATAGATAGATGTGTTTGAAACTCTAAATCAAACACGGTTTGTGCTAGCTCCGTGAAACTTGACAAAATGAAGTAGTTCTAAGTTCTATCTCTATGGTTTGTTTCCTCTTGAAGTACCCCATGCAGAGACTGGCGAAGAACACTTTCGTTTGAAAGGGGTTGCCAAGCTTCCAAAAAACTACTCGTTTGCTGAAATCTCAGCAAACATTTTTTCACCAAATCTTGATGATACTTGGTGGTAATGATCAGTTCACTAAGCCCACTTGGCTGCCCAATTTTCACTCTTCTAGGTTCAAGCGTTCGTTTCCAGTAACAGTTTGAAATTTTAGGTTTCACTCTGTTTTCTGCTATATAGATAGATGTGTTTGAAACTCTAAATCAAACACGGTTTGTGCTAGCTCCGTGAAACTTGACAAAATGAAGTAGTTCTAAGTTCTATCTCTATGGTTTGTTTCCTCTTGAAGTACCCCATGCAGAGACTGGCGAAGAACACTTTCGTTTGAAAGGGGTTGCCAAGCTTCCAAAAAACTACTCCTTTGCTGAAATCTCAGCAAACATTTTTTCACCAAATCTTGATGATACTTGGTGGTAATGATCAGTTCACTAAGCCCACTTGGCTGCCCAATTTTCACTCTTCTACGTTCAAGCGTCGTTTCCAGTAAACTTTGAATTTTTAGGTTTCACTCTGTTTTCTGCTATATAGATAGCTGTGTTTGAAACTCTAAATCAAACACGGTTTGTGCTAGCTCCTTGAAACTTGACCAAATGAAGTAGTTCTAAGTTCTATCTCTATGGTTTGTTTCCTCTTGAAGTACCCCATGCAGAGACTGGCGAAAAACACTTTCGTTTTAAAGGGGTTGCCAAGCTTCCAAAAAACTACTCGTTTGCTGAAATCTCAGCAAACATTTTTTCACCAAAACTTGATGATACTTGGTGGTAATGATCAGTTCACTAATCCCACTTGGCTGCCCAACTTTCACTCTTGTAGGTTCAAGCATTCGTTTCCAGTAACAGTTTGAATTTTTAGGTTTCACTCTGTTTTCTGCTATATAGATAGATGTGTTTGAAACTCTAAATCAAACACGGTTTGTGCTAGCTCCTTGAAACTTGACCAAATGAAGTAGTTCTAAGTTCTATCTCTATGGTTTGTTTTCTCTTGAAGTACCCCATGCAGAGACTGGCGAAAAACACTTTCGTTTGAAAGGGGTTGCCAAGCATCCAAAAAACTACTCGTTTGCTGAAATCTCAGCAAACATTTATCACCAAATCTTGATGATACTTGGTGGTAATGATCAGTTCACTAAGCCCACTTGGCTGCTCAATTTTCACTCTTCTAGGTTCAAGCGTTCGTTTCCAGTAACACTTTGAATTTTTAGGTTTCACTCTGTTTTCTGCTATATAGATAGATGTGTTTGAAACTCTAAATCAAACACGGTTTGTGCTAGCTCCTTGAAACTTGAGCAAATGAAGTAGTTCTAAGTTCTATCTCTATGGTTTGTTTCCTCTTGAAGTTCCCCATGCAGAGACTGGCGAAAAACACTTTCGTTTTAAAGGGGTTGCCAAGCTTCCAAAAAACTACTAGTTTGCTGAAATCTCAGCAAACCTTTTTTCACCAAAACTTGATGATACTTGGTGGTAATGATCAGTTCACTAAGCCCACTTGGCTGCCCAATTTTCACTCTTCTAGGTTCAATCATTCGTTTCCAGTAACACTTTGAAATTTTAGGTTTCACTCTGTTTTCTGCTATATAGATAGATGTGTTTGAAACCCTAAATCAAACACGGTTTGTGCTAGCTCCGTGAAACTTGACAAAATGAAGTATTTCTAAGTTCTGTCTCTATGGTTTGTTTCCTCGTGAAGTACCCCATGCAGAGACTGGCGAAAAACACTTTCGTTTGAAAGGGGTTGCCAAGCATCCAAAAAACTACTAGTTTGCTGAAATCTCAGCAAACATTTTTTCACCAAATCTTGATGATACTTGGTGGTAATGATCAGTTCACTAAGCCCACTTGGCTGCCCAATTTTCACTCTTCTAGGTTCAAGCGTTCGTTTCCAGTAACACTTTGAATTTTTAGGTTTCACTCTATTTTCTGCTATATAGATAGATGTGTTTGAAACTCTAAATCAAACACGGTTTGTGCTAGCTCCTTGAAACTTGACCAAATGAAGTAGTTCTAAGTTCTATCTCTATGTTTTTTTTCTCTTGAAGTACCCCATGCAGAGACTGGCGAAAAACACTTTCGTTTGAAAGGGGTTGCCAAAGCTTCCAAAAAACTACTAGTTTGCTGAAATCTCAGCAAACATTTTTTCACCAAATCTTGATGATACTTGGTGGTAATGATCAGTTCACTAAGCCCACTTGGCTGCCCAATTTTCACTCTTCTAGGTTCAAGCGTTCGTTTCCAGTAACACTTTGAATTTTTAGGTTTCACTCTGATTTCTGCTATATAGATAGATGTGTTTGAAACTCTAAATCAAACACGGTCTGTGCTAGCTCCTTGAAACTTGAGCAAATGAAGTAGTTCTAAGTTCTATCTCTATGGTTTGTTTCCTCTTGAAGTACCCCATGCAGAGACTGGCGAAAATCACTTTCGTTTTAAATGGGTTGCCAAGCTTACAAAAAACTACTAGTTTGCTGAAATCTCAGCAAACATTTTTTCACCAAAACTTGATGATACTTGGTGGTAATGATCAGTTCACTAATCCCACTTGGCTGCCCAAATTTTATTCTTCTAGTTTGAAGCTTTCGTTTCCAGTAACAGTTTGAATTTTTAGGTTTCACTGTGTTTTCTCCTACATAGATAGCTGTGTTTGGAATTCTAAATCAAACACGGTTTGTGCTAGCTCCTTGAAACTTGACAAAATGAAGTAGTTGTTAGTTCTATCTCTATGGTTTTTTTCCTCTTGAAGTACCCCATGCAGAGACTGGCGAAAAACACTTTCGTTTGAAAGGGGTTGCCAAGCTTCCAAAAAACTACTCGTTTGCTGAAATCTCAGCAAACATTTTTTCACCAAATCTTGATGATACTTGGTGGTAGTGATCAGTTCACTAATCCCAATTGGCTGCCCAAATTTTTTTCTTCTAGGTTGAAGCTTTCGTTTCCAGTGACTGTTTGAATTTTTAGGTTTCACTCTGTTTTCTCCTACATAGATAGCTGTGTTTGGAATTCTAAATCAAACACGGTTTGTGCTAGCTCCTTGAAACTGGACCAAATGAAGTAGTTCTAACTTCTATCTCTATGGTTTGTTTCCTCTTGAAGTACCCCATGCAGAGACTGGCGAAGAACACTTTCGTTTGAAAGGGGTTGCCAAGCTTCCAAAAAACTACTCGTTTGCTGAAATCTCAGCAAACATTTTTTCACCACATCTTGATGATACTTGGTGGTAATGATCAGTTCACTAAGCCCACTTGGCTACCCAATTTTCACTCTTCTAGGTTCAAGCGTTCGTTTCCAGTAACACTTTGAATTTTTAGGTTTCACTCTGTTTTCTGCTATATAGATAGATGTGTTTGAAACTCTAAATCAAACACGGTTTGTGCTAGCTCCTTGAAACTTGACCAAATGAAGTAGTTCTAAGTTCTATCTCTATGGTTTGTTTCCTCTTGATGTACCCCATGCAGAGACTGGCGAAAAACACTTTCGTTTTAAAGGGGTTGCCAAGCTTCCAAAAAACTACTAGTTTGCTGAAATCTCAGCAAACATTTTTTCACCAAAACTTGATGATACTTGGTGGTAATGATCAGTTCACTAAGCCCACTTGGCAGCCCAGTTTTTACTCTTCTAGGTTCAAGCGTTCGTTTCCAGTAAAACTTTGAAATTTTAGGTTTCACTCTGTTTTCTGCTATATAGATAGATGTCTTTGAAACTCTAAATCAAACACGGTTTGTGCTAGCTCCTTGAAACTTGACAAAATGAAGTAGTTGTTAGTTCTATCTCTATGGTTTTTTTCCTCTTGAGGTACCCCATGCAGAGACTGGCGAAAAACACTTTCGTTTGAAAGGGGTTGCCAAGCTTCCAAAAAACTACTAGTTTGCTGAAATCTCAGCAAGCATTTTTTCACCAAATCTTGATGATACTTGGTGGTAATGATCAGTTCACTAATCTCACTTGGCTGCCCAAATTTTATTTTTCTAGGTTGAAGCTTTCGTTTCCAGTGACTGTTTGAATTTTTAGGTTTCACTCTGTTTTCTCCTACATAGATAGCTGTGTTTGGAATTCTAAATCAAACACGGTTTGTGCTAGCTCTTTGAAACTTGACCAAATGAAATAGTTCTACGTTCTATCTCTATGGTTTGTTTCCTCTTGAAGTACCCCACGCAGAGACTGGCGAAAAACACTTTCGTTTGAAAGGGGTTGCCAAGCTTCCAAAAAACTACTCGTTTGCTGAAATCTCAGCAAACATTTTTTCAACAAATCTTGATGATACTTGGTGGTAATGATCAGTTCACTAAGCCCACTTGGCTGCCGAATTTTCACTCTTCTAGGTACAAGCGTTCGTTTCCAGTAAACTTTGAATTTTTAGGTTTCACTCTGTTTTCTGCTATATAGATAGATGTGTTTGAAACTCTAAATCAAACACGGTTTGTGCTAGCTTTTTGAAACTTGACCAAATGAAGTAGTTCTAAGTTCTATCTCTATGGTTTGTTTTCTCTTGAAGTACCCCATGCAGAGACTGGCGAAAAACACTTTCGTTTGAAAGGGGTTGCCAAGCTTCCAAAAAACTACTAGTTTGCTGAAATCTCAGCAAACATTTTTTCACCAAATCTTGATGATACTTGGTGGTAATGATCAGTTCACTAAGCCCACTTGGCTGCCCAATTTTCACTCTTCTAGGTTCAAGCGTTCGTTTCCAGTAACACTTTGAATTTTTAGGTTTCACTCTGATTTCTGCTATATAGATAGATGTGTTTGAAACTCTAAATCAAACACGGTCTGTGCTAGCTCCTTGAAACTTGAGCAAATGAAGTAGTTCTAAGTTCTATCTCTATGGTTTGTTTCCTCTTGAAGTACCCCATGCAGAGACTGGCGAAAAACACTTTCGTTTTAAATGGGTTGCCAAGCTTCCAAAAAACTACTAGTTTGCTGAAATCTCAGCAAACATTTTTCACCAAAACTTGATGATACTTGGTGGTAATGATCAGTTCACTAATCCCACTTGGCTGCCCAAATTTTATTCTTCTAGTTTGAAGCTTTCGTTTCCAGTAACAGTTTGAATTTTTAGGTTTCACTCTGTTTTCTCCTACATAGATAGCTGTGTTTGGAATTCTAAATCAAACACGGTTTGTGCTAGCTCCTTGAAACTTGACAAAATGAAGTAGTTGTTAGTCCTATCTCTATGGTTTTTTTCCTCTTGAAGTACCCCATGCAGAGACTGGCGAAAAACACTTTCGTTTGAAAGGGGTTGCCAAGCTTCCAAAAAACTACTCGTTTGCTGAAATCTCAGCAAACATTTTTTCAACCAAATCTTGATGATACTTGGTGGTAGTGATCAGTTCACTAATCCCACTTGGCTGCCCAAATTTTTTTCTTCTAGGTTGAAGCTTTCGTTTCCAGTGACTGTTTGAATTTTTAGGTTTCACTCTGTTTTCTCCTACATAGATAGCTGTGTTTGGAATTCTAAATCAAACACGGTTTGTGCTAGCTCCTTGAAACTGGACCAAATGAAGTAGTTGTAACTTCTGTCTCTATGGTTTGTTTCCTCTTGAAGTACCCCATGCAGAGACTGGCGAAGAACACTTTCGTTTGAAAGGGGTTGCCAAGCTTCCAAAAAACTACTCGTTTGCTGAAATCTCAGCAAACATTTTTTCACCACATCTTGATGATACTTGGTGGTAATGATCAGTTCACTAAGCCCACTTGGCTACCCAATTTTCACTCTTCTAGGTTCAAGCGTTCGTTTCCAGTAACACTTTGAATTTTTAGGTTTCACTCTGTTTTCTGCTATATAGATAGATGTGTTTGAAACTCTAAATCAAACACGGTTTGTGCTAGCTCCTTGAAACTTGACCAAATGAAGTAGTTCTAAGTTCTATCTCTATGGTTTGTTTCCTCTTGATGTACCCCATGCAGAGACTGGCGAAAAACACTTTCGTTTTAAAGGGGTTGCCAAGCTTCCAAAAAACTATTAGTTTGCTGAAATCTCAGCAAACATTTTTTCACCAAAACTTGATGATACTTGGTGGTAATGATCAGTTCACTAAGCCCACTTGGCAGCCCAGTTTTTACTCTTCTAGGTTCAAGCGTTCGTTTCCATTAACACTTTGAAATTTTAGGTTTCACTCTGTTTTCTGCTATATAGATAGATGTCTTTGAAACTCTAAATCAAACACGGTTTGTGCTAGCTCCTTGAAACTTGACAAAATGAAGTAGTTGTTAGTTCTATCTCTATGGTTTTTTTCCTCTTGAGGTACCCCATGCAGAGACTGGCGAAAAACACTTTCGTTTGAAGGGGTTGCCAAGCTTCCAAAAAAACTACTAGTTTGCTGAAATCTCAGCAAGCATTTTTTCACCAAATCTTGATGATACTTGGTGGTAATGATCAGTTCACTAATCCCACTTGGCTGTCCAAATTTTATTCTTCTAGGTTGAAGCTTTCGTTTCCAGTGACTGTTTGAATTTTTAGGTTTCACTCTGTTTTCTCCTACATAGATAGCTGTGTTTGGAATTCTAAATCAAACACGGTTTGTGCTAGCTCTTTGAAACTTGACCAAATGAAATAGTTCTACGTTCTATCTCTATGGTTTGTTTCCTCTTGAAGTACCCCATGCAGAGACTGGCGAAAAACACTTTCGTTTGAAAGGGGTTGCCAAGCTTCCAAAAAACTACTCGTTTGCTGAAATCTCAGCAAACATTTTTTCAACAAATCTTGATGATACTTGGTGGTAATGATCAGTTCACTAAGCCCACTTGGCTGCCGAATTTTCACTCTTCTAGGTACAAGCGTTCGTTTCCAGTAAACTTTGAATTTTTAGGTTTCACTCTGTTTTCTGCTATATAGATAGCTGTGTTTGAAACTCTAAATCAAACACGGTTTGTGCTAGCTCCTTGAAACATGACCAAATGAAGTAGTTCTAAGTTCTATCTCTATGGTTTGTTTCCTCTGGAAGTACCCCATGCAGAGACTGGCGAAAAACACTTTCGTTTTAAAGGGGTTGCCAAGCTTCCAAAAAACTACTCGTTTGCTGAAATCTCAGCAAATATTTTTTCACCAAAACTTGATGATACTTGGTGGTAATGATCAGTTCACTAATCCAACTTGGCTGCCCAACTTTCACTCTTGTAGGTTCAAGCATTCGTTTCCAGTAACAGTTTGAATTTTTAGGTTTCACTCTGTTTTCTGCTATATAGATAGATGTGTTTGAAACTCTAAATCAACCAAGGTTTGTGCTAGCTCCGTGAAACTTGACAAAATGAAGTAGTTCTAAGTTTTATCTCTATGGTTTGTTTCCTCTTGAAGTACCCCATGCAGAGACTGGCGAAGAACACTTTCGTTTGAAAGGGGTTGCCAAGCTTCCAAAAAACTACTCGTTTGCTGAAATCTCAGCAAACATTTTTTCACCAAATCTTGATGATACTTGGTGGTAATGATCAGTTCACTAAGCCCACTTGGCTGCCCAATTTTCACTCTTCTAGGTTCAAGCGTTCGTTTCCAGTAACACTTTGAATTTTTAGGTTTCACTCTGTTTTCTGCTATATAGATAGATGTGTTTGAAACTCTAAATCAAACACGGTTTGAGCTAGCTCCTTGAAACTTGACCAAATGAAGTAGTTCTAAGTTCTATCTCTATGGTTTGTTTTCTCTTGAAGTACCCCATGCAGAGACTGGCGAAAAACACTTTCGTTTGAAAGGGGTTGCCAAGCTTCCAAAAAACTACTAGTTTGCTGAAATCTCAGCAAACATTTTTTCACCAAATCTTGATGATACTTGGTGGTAATGATCAGTTCACTAAGCCCACTTAGCTGCCCAATTTTCACTCTTCTAGGTTCAAGCGTTCGTTTCCAGTAACACTTTGAATTTTTAGGTTTCACTCTGTTTTCTGCTATATAGATAGATGTGTTTCAAACTCTAAATCAAACACGGTTTGTGCTAGCTCCTTGAAACTTGAGCAAATGAAGTAGTTCTAAGTTCTATCTCTATGGTTTGTTTCCTCTTGAAGTACCCCATGCAGAGACTGGCGAAAAACACTTTCGTTTTAAATGGGTTGCCAAGCTTCCAAAAAACTACTAGTTTGCTGAAATCTCAGCAAACATTTTTTCACCAAAACTTGATGATACTTGGTGGTAATGATCAGTTCACTAATCCCACTTGGCTGCCCAAATTTTATTCTTCTAGTTTGAAGCTTTCGTTTCCAGTAACAGTTTGAATTTTTAGGTTTCACTCTGTTTTCTCCTACATAGATAGCTGTGTTTGGAATTCTAAATCAAACACGGTTTGTGCTAGCTCCTTGAAACATGACAAAATGAAGTAGTTGTTAGTTCTATCTCTATGGTTTTTTTCCTCTTGAAGTACCCCATGCAGAGACTGGCGAAAAACACTTTCGTTTGAAAGGGGTTGCCAAGCTTCCAAAAAACTACTCGTTTGCTGAAATCTCAGCAAACATTTTTTCACCAAATCTTGATGATACTTGGTGGTAGTGATCAGTTCACTAATCCCACTTGGCTGCCCAAATTTTTTTCTTCTAGGTTGAAGCTTTCGTTTCCAGTGACTGTTTGAATTTTTAGGTTTCACTCTGTTTTCTCCTACATAGATAGCTGTGTTTGGAATTCTAAATCAAACACGGTTTGTGCTAGCTCCTTGAAACTCTACCAAATGAAGTAGTTCTAACTTCTATCTCTGTGGTTTGTTTCCTCTTGAAGTACCCCATGCAGAGACTGGCGAAGAACACTTCCGTTTGAAAGGGGTTGCCAAGCTTCCAAAAAACTACTAGTTTGCTGAAATGTCAGCAAACATTTTTTCACCAAATCTTGATGATACTTGGTGGTAATGATCAGTTCACTAATCCCACTTGGCTGCCCAAATTTTATTCTTCTAGGTTGAAGCTTTCGTTTCCAGTAACAGTTTGAATTTTTAGGTTTCACTCTGTTTTCTCCTACATAGATAGCTGTGTTTGGAATTCTAAATCAAACACGGTTTGTGCTAGCTCCTTGAAAGTTGACGAAATGAAGTAGTTCTAAGTTCTATCTCTATGGTTTGTTTCCTCTTGAAGTACCCCATGCAGAGACTGGCGAAAAACACTTTCGTTTGAAAGGGGTTGCCAAGCTTCCAAAAAACTACTAGTTTGCTGAAATCTCAGCAAACATTTTTTCACCAAATCTTGATGATACTTGGTGGTAATGATCAGTTCACTAATCCCACTTGGCTGCCCAAATTTTATTCTTCTAATTTGAAGCTTTCGTTTCCAGTGACTGTTTGAATTTTTAGGTTTCACTCTGTTTTCTGCTATATAGATAGATGTGTTTGAAACTCTAAATCAAACACGGTTTGTGCTAGCTCCTTGAAACTTGACCAAATGAAGTAGTTCTAAGTTCTATCTCTATGGTTTGTTTCCTCTTGAAGTACCCCATGCAGAGACTGGCGAAAAACACTTCCGTTTGAAAGGGGTTGCCAAGCTTCCAAAAACTACTAGTTTGCTGAAATCTCAGCAAACATTTTTTCACCAAATCTTGATGATACTTGGTGGTAATGATCAGTTCACTAATCCCACTTGGCTGCCCAAATTTTATTCTTCTAGGTTGAAGCTTTCGTTTCCAGTAACAGTTTGAATTTTTAGGTTTCACTCTGTTTTCTCCTACATAGATAGCTGTGTTTGGAATTCTAAATCAAACACGGTTTGTGCTAGCTCCTTGAAACTTGACCAAATGAAGTAGTTCTAAGTTCTATCTCTATGGTTTGTTTCCTCTTGAAGTACCCCATGCAGAGACTGGTGAAAAACACTTTCGTTTGAAAGGGGTTGCCAAGCTTCCAAAAAACTACTAGTTTGCTGAAATCTCAGCAAACATTTTTTCACCAAAATATGATGATACTTGGTGGTAATGATCAGTTCACTAAGCCCACTTGGCTGCCCAACTTTCACTCTTCTAGGTTCAAGCGTTCGTTTCCAGTAACAGTTTGAATTTTAAGGTTTCACTCTGTTTTCTGCTATATAGATAGATGTGTTTGAAACTCTAAATGAAACACGGTTTGTGCTAGCTCCGTGAAACTTGACAAAATGAAGTTGTTCTAAGTTCTATCTCTATGGTTTGTTTCCTCTTGAAGTACCCCATGCAGAGACTGGCGAAGAACACTTTCGTTTGAAAGGGGTTGCCAAGCTTCCAAAAAACTTCTCGTTTGCTGAAATCTCAGCAAACATTTTTTCACCAAATCTTGATGATACTTGGTGGTAATGATCAGTTCACTAAGCCCACCCTGCTGCCCAATTTTCACTCTTCTAGGTTCAAGCCTTCGTTTCCAGTAACACTTTGAAATTTTAGGTTTCACTCTGTTTTCTGCTATATAGATAGATGTGTTTGAAACTCTAAATCAAACACGGTTTGGCTAGCTCCTGGAAACTTGACCAAATGAATTAGTTCTAAGTTCTATCTCTATGGTTTGTTTCCTCTTGAAGTACCCCATGCAGAGACTGGCGAAAAACACTTCCGTTTGAAAGGGGTTGCCAAGCTTCCAAAAAACTACTAGTTTGCTGAAATGTCAGCAAACATTTTTTCACCAAATCTTGATGATACTTGGTGGTAATGATCAGTTCACTAATCCCACTTGGCTGCCCAAATTTTATTCTTCTAGGTTGAAGCTTTCGTTTCCAGTAACAGTTTGAATTTTTAGGTTTCACTCTGTTTTCTCGTACATAGATAGCTGTGTTTGGAATTCTAAATCAAACACGGTTTGTGCTAGCTCCTTGAAACTGGACCAACTGAAGTAGTTCTAAGTTCTATCTCTATGGTTTGTTTCCTCTTGAAGTACCCCATGCAGAGACTGGCGAAAAACACTTTCGTTTGAAAGGGGTTGCCAAGCTTCCAAAAACTACTAGTTTGCTGAAATCTCAGCAAACATTTTTTCACCAAATCTTGATGATACTTGGTGGTAATGATCAGTTCACTAATCCCACTTGGCTGCCCAAATTTTATTCTTCTAGGTTGAAGCTTTCGTTTCCAGTAACAGTTTGAATTTTTAGGTTTCACTATGTTTTCTCCTACATAGATAGCTGTGTTTGGAATTCTAAATCAAACACGGTTTGTGCTAGCTCCTTGAAACTTGACCAAATGAAGTAGTTCTAAGTTCTATCTCTATGGTTTGTTTCCTCTTGAAGTACCCCATGCAGAGACTGGCGAAAAACACTTTCGTTTGAAAGGGGTTGCCAAGCTTCCAAAAAACTACTAGTTTGCTGAAATCTCAGCAAACATTTTTTCACCAAATCTTGATGATACTTGGTGGTAATGATCAGTTCACTAAGCCCACTTGGCTGCCCAACTTTCACTTTTCTAGGTTCAAGCGTTCGTTTCCAGTAACAGTTTGAATTTTAAGGTTTCACTCTGTTTTCTGCTATATAGATAGATGTGTTTGAAACTCTAAATCAAACACGGTATGTGCTAGCTCCGTGAAACTTGACAAAATGAAGTTGTTCTAAGTTCTATCTCTATGGTTTGTTTCCTCTTGAAGTACCCCATGCAGAGACTGGCGAAGAACACTTTCGTTTGAAAGGGGTTGCCAAGCTTCCAAAAAACTACTCGTTTGCTGAAATCTCAGCAAACATTTTTTCACCAAATCTTGATAATACTTGGTGGTAATGATCAGTTCACTAAGCCCACCCTGCTGCCCAATTTTCACTCTTCTAGGTTCAAGCCTTCGTTTCCAGTAACACTTTGAAATTTTAGGTTTCACTCTGTTTTCTTCTATATAGATAGATGTGTTTGAAACTCTAAATCAAACACGGTTTCTGCTAGCTCCGTGAAACTTGACAAAATGAAGTAGTTCTAAGTTCTATCTCTATGGTTTGTTTCCTCTTGAAGTACCCCATGCAGAGACTGGCGAAAAACACTTTCGTTTGAAAGGGGTTGCCAAGCTTCCAAAAAACTACTAGTTTGCTGAAATCTCAGCAAACATTTTTTCACCAAATCTTGATGATACTTGGTGGTAATGATCAGTTCACTAAGCCGACTTGGCTGCCCAATTTTCACTCTTCTAGGTTCAAGCGTTCGTTTCCAGTAACACTTTGAATTTTTAGGTTTCTCTCTGTTTTCTGCTATATAGATAGATGTGTTTGAAACTCTAAATCAAACACGGTTTGTGCTAGCTCCTTGAAACTTGAGCAAATGAAGTAGTTCTAAGTTCTATCTCTATGGTTTGTTTCCTCTTGAAGTACCCCATGCAGAGACTGGCGAAAAACACTTTCGTTTTAAAGGGGTTGCCAAGCTTCCAAAAACTACTAGTTTGCTGAAATCTCAGCAAACATTTTTTCACCAAAACTTGATGATACTTGGTGGTAATGATCAGTTCACTAAGCCCACTTGGCTGCCCAATTTTGACTCTTCTAGGTTCAAGCGTTCGTTTCCAGTAACACTTTGAAATTTTAGGTTTCACTCTGTTTTCTGCTATATAGATAGATGTCTTTGAAACTCTAAATCAAACACGGTTTGCGCTAGCTCCTTGAAACTTGACAAAATGAAGTAGTTGTTAGTTCTATCTCTATGGTTTTTTTCCTCTTGAAGTACCCCATGCAGAGACTGGCGAAAAACACTTTCGTATGAAAGGGGTTGCCAAGCTTCCAAAAAACTACTCATTTGCTGAAATCTCAGCAAACATTTTTTCACCAAATCTTGATGATACTTGGTGGTAATGATCAGTTCACTAATCCCACTTGGCTGCCCCAATTTTTTTCTTCTAGGTTGAAGCTTTCGTTTCCAGTGACTGTTTGAATTTTTAGGTTTCACTATGTTTTCTCCTACATAGATAGCTGTGTTTGGAATTCTAAATCAAACACGGTTTGTGCTAGCTCCTTGAAACTTGACAAAATGAAGTAGTTCTAAGTTCTATCTCTATGGTTTGTTTCCTCTTGAAGTACCCCATGCAGAGACTGGCGAAGAACACTTTCGTTTGAAAGGGGTTGCCAAGCTTCCAAAAAACTACTCGTTTGCTGAAATCTCAGCAAACATTTTTTCACCAAATCTTGATGATACTTGGTGGTAATGATCAGTTCACTAATCCCACTTGGCTGCCCCAATTTTTTTCTTCTAGGTTGAAGCTTTCGTTTCCAGTGACTGTTTGAATTTTTAGGTTTCACTCTGTTTTCTCCTACATAGATAGCTGTGTTTGGAATTCTAAATCAAACACGGTTTGTGCTAGCTCCTTGAAACTTGACAAAATGAAGTAGTTCTAAGTTCTATCTCTATGGTTTGTTTCCTCTTGAAGTACCCCATGCAGAGACTGGCGAAGAACACTTTCGTTTGAAAGGGGTTGCCAAGCTTCCAAAAAACTACTCGTTTGCTGAAATCTCAGCAAACATTTTTTCACCAAATCTTGATGATACTTGGTGGTAATGATCAGTTCACTAAGCCCACTTGGCTGCCCAACTTTCACTTTTCTAGGTTCAAGCGTTCGTTTCCAGTAACAGTTTGAATTTTAAGGTTTCACTCTGTTTTCTGCTATATAGATAGATGTGTTTGAAACTCTAAATCAAACACGGTATGTGCTAGCTCCGTGAAACTTGACAAAATGAAGTTGTTCTAAGTTCTATCTCTATGGTTTGTTTCCTCTTGAAGTACCCCATGCAGAGACTGGCGAAGAACACTTTCGTTTGAAAGGGGTTGCCAAGCTTCCAAAAAACTACTCGTTTGCTGAAATCTCAGCAAACATTTTTTCACCAAATCTTGATAATACTTGGTGGTAATGATCAGTTCACTAAGCCCACCCTGCTGCCCAATTTTCACTCTTCTAGGTTCAAGCCTTCGTTTCCAGTAACACTTTGAAATTTTAGGTTTCACTCTGTTTTCTTCTATATAGATAGATGTGTTTGAAACTCTAAATCAAACACGGTTTCTGCTAGCTCCGTGAAACTTGACAAAATGAAGTAGTTCTAAGTTCTATCTCTATGGTTTGTTTCCTCTTGAAGTACCCCATGCAGAGACTGGCGAAAAACACTTTCGTTTGAAAGGGGTTGCCAAGCTTCCAAAAAACTACTAGTTTGCTGAAATCTCAGCAAACATTTTTTCACCAAATCTTGATGATACTTGGTGGTAATGATCAGTTCACTAAGCCGACTTGGCTGCCCAATTTTCACTCTTCTAGGTTCAAGCGTTCGTTTCCAGTAACACTTTGAATTTTTAGGTTTCTCTCTGTTTTCTGCTATATAGATAGATGTGTTTGAAACTCTAAATCAAACACGGTTTGTGCTAGCTCCTTGAAACTTGAGCAAATGAAGTAGTTCTAAGTTCTATCTCTATGGTTTGTTTCCTCTTGAAGTACCCCATGCAGAGACTGGCGAAAAACACTTTCGTTTTAAAGGGGTTGCCAAGCTTCCAAAAAACTACTAGTTTGCTGAAATCTCAGCAAACATTTTTTCACCAAAACTTGATGATACTTGGTGGTAATGATCAGTTCACTAAGCCCACTTGGCTGCCCAATTTTGACTCTTCTAGGTTCAAGCGTTCGTTTCCAGTAACACTTTGAAATTTTAGGTTTCACTCTGTTTTCTGCTATATAGATAGATGTCTTTGAAACTCTAAATCAAACACGGTTTGCGCTAGCTCCTTGAAACTTGACAAAATGAAGTAGTTGTTAGTTCTATCTCTATGGTTTTTTTCCTCTTGAAGTACCCCATGCAGAGACTGGCGAAAAACACTTTCGTATGAAAGGGGTTGCCAAGCTTCCAAAAAACTACTCATTTGCTGAAATCTCAGCAAACATTTTTTCACCAAATCTTGATGATACTTGGTGGTAATGATCAGTTCACTAATCCCACTTGGCTGCCCCAATTTTTTTCTTCTAGGTTGAAGCTTTCGTTTCCAGTGACTGTTTGAATTTTTAGGTTTCACTATGTTTTCTCCTACATAGATAGCTGTGTTTGGAATTCTAAATCAAACACGGTTTGTGCTAGCTCCTTGAAACTTGACAAAATGAAGTAGTTCTAAGTTCTATCTCTATGGTTTGTTTCCTCTTGAAGTACCCCATGCAGAGACTGGCGAAGAACACTTTCGTTTGAAAGGGGTTGCCAAGCTTCCAAAAAACTACTCGTTTGCTGAAATCTCAGCAAACATTTTTTCACCAAATCTTGATGATACTTGGTGGTAATGATCAGTTCACTAATCCCACTTGGCTGCCCCAATTTTTTTCTTCTAGGTTGAAGCTTTCGTTTCCAGTGACTGTTTGAATTTTTAGGTTTCACTCTGTTTTCTCCTACATAGATAGCTGTGTTTGGAATTCTAAATCAAACACGGTTTGTGCTAGCTCCTTGAAACTTGACAAAATGAAGTAGTTCTAAGTTCTATCTCTATGGTTTGTTTCCTCTTGAAGTACCCCATGCAGAGACTGGCGAAGAACACTTTCGTTTGAAAGGGGTTGCCAAGCTTCCAAAAAACTACTCGTTTGCTGAAATCTCAGCAAACATTTTTTCACCAAATCTTGATGATACTTGGTGGTAATGATCAGTTCACTAAGCCCACTTGGATGCCCAATTTTCACTCTTCTAGGTTCAAGCGTTCGTTTCCAGTAACAGTTTGAAATTTTAGGTTTCACTCTGTTTTCTGCTATATAGATAGATGTGTTTGAAACTCTAAATCAAACACGGTTTGTGCTAGCTCCGTGAAACTTGACAAAATGAAGTAGTTCTAAGTTCTATCTCTATGGTTTGTTTCCTCTTGAAGTACCCCATGCAGAGACTGGCGAAGAACACTTTCGTTTGAAAGGGGTTGCCAAGCTTCCAAAAAACTACTCGTTTGCTGAAATCTCAGCAAACATTTTTTCACCAAATCTTGATGATACTTGGTGGTAATGATCAGTTCACTAAGCCCACCCTGCTGCCATATTTTCACTCTTCTAGGTTCAAGCCTTCGTTTCCAGTAACACTTTGAAATTTTAGGTTTCACTCTGTTTTCTTCTATATAGATAGATGTGTTTGAAACTCTAAATCAAACACGGTTTCTGCTAGCTCCGTGAAACTTGACAAAATGAAGTAGTTCTAAGTTCTATCTCTATGGTTTGTTTCCTCTTGAAGTACCCCATGCAGAGACTGGCGAAAAACACTTTCGTTTGAAAGGGGTTGCCAAGCTTCCAAAAAACTACTAGTTTGCTGAAATCTCAGCAAACATTTTTTCACCAAATCTTGATGATACTTGGTGGTAATGATCAGTTCACTAAGCCGACTTGGCTGCCCAATTTTCACTCTTCTAGGTTCAAGCGTTCGTTTCCAGTAACACTTTGAATTTTTAGGTTTCTCTCTGTTTTCTGCTATATAGATAGATGTGTTTGAAACTCTAAATCAAACACGGTTTGTGCTAGCTCCTTGAAACTTGAGCAAATGAAGTAGTTCTAAGTTCTATCTCTATGGTTTGTTTCCTCTTGAAGTACCCCATGCAGAGACTGGCGAAAAACACTTTCGTTTTAAAGGGGTTGCCAAGCTTCCAAAAAACTACTAGTTTGCTGAAATCTCAGCAAACATTTTTTCACCAAAACTTGATGATACTTGGTGGTAATGATCAGTTCACTAAGCCCACTTGGCTGCCCAATTTTGACTCTTCTAGGTTCAAGCGTTCGTTTCCAGTAACACTTTGAAATTTTAGGTTTCACTCTGTTTTCTGCTATATAGATAGATGTCTTTGAAACTCTAAATCAAACACGGTTTGCGCTAGCTCCTTGAAACTTGACAAAATGAAGTAGTTGTTAGTTCTATCTCTATGGTTTTTTTCCTCTTGAAGTACCCCATGCAGAGACTGGCGAAAAACACTTTCGTATGAAAGGGGTTGCCAAGCTTCCAAAAAACTACTCATTTGCTGAAATCTCAGCAAACATTTTTTCACCAAATCTTGATGATACTTGGTGGTAATGATCAGTTCACTAATCCCACTTGGCTGCCCCAATTTTTTTCTTCTAGGTTGAAGCTTTCGTTTCCAGTGACTGTTTGAATTTTTAGGTTTCACTATGTTTTCTCCTACATAGATAGCTGTGTTTGGAATTCTAAATCAAACACGGTTTGTGCTAGCTCCTTGAAACTTGACAAAATGAAGTAGTTCTAAGTTCTATCTCTATGGTTTGTTTCCTCTTGAAGTACCCCATGCAGAGACTGGCGAAGAACACTTTCGTTTGAAAGGGGTTGCCAAGCTTCCAAAAAACTACTCGTTTGCTGAAATCTCAGCAAACATTTTTTCACCAAATCTTGATGATACTTGGTGGTAATGATCAGTTCACTAATCCCACTTGGCTGCCCCAATTTTTTTCTTCTAGGTTGAAGCTTTCGTTTCCAGTGACTGTTTGAATTTTTAGGTTTCACTCTGTTTTCTCCTACATAGATAGCTGTGTTTGGAATTCTAAATCAAACACGGTTTGTGCTAGCTCCTTGAAACTTGACAAAATGAAGTAGTTCTAAGTTCTATCTCTATGGTTTGTTTCCTCTTGAAGTACCCCATGCAGAGACTGGCGAAGAACACTTTCGTTTGAAAGGGGTTGCCAAGCTTCCAAAAAACTACTCGTTTGCTGAAATCTCAGCAAACATTTTTTCACCAAATCTTGATGATACTTGGTGGTAATGATCAGTTCACTAAGCCCACTTGGATGCCCAATTTTCACTCTTCTAGGTTCAAGCGTTCGTTTCCAGTAACAGTTTGAAATTTTGGTTTCACTCTGTTTTCTGTTATATAGATAGATGTGTTTGAAACTCTAAATCAAACACGGTTTGTGCTAGCTCCGTGAAACTTGACAAAATGAAGTAGTTCTAAGTTCTATCTCTATGGTTTGTTTCCTCTTGATATACCCCATGCAGAGACTGGCGAAGAACACTTTGTTTTGAAAGGGGTTGCCAAGCTTCCAAAAAACTACTCGTTTGCTGAAATCTCAGCAAACATTTTTTCACCAAATCTTGATGATACTTGGTGGTAATGATCAGTTCACTAAGCCCACTTGGCTGCCCAATTTTTACTCTTCTAGGTTCAAGCGTTCGTTTCCAGTAACACTTTGAATTTTTAGGTTTCACTCTGTTTTCTGCTATATAGATAGATGTGTTTGGAATTCTAAATCAAACACGGTTTGTGCTAGCTCCTTGAAACTTGACCAAATAAAGTAGTTCTAAGTTCTATCTCTCTGGTTTGTTTCCTCTTGAAGTACCCCATGCAGAGACTGGCGAAAAACACTTCCGTTTGAAAGGGGTTGCCAAGCTTCCAAAAAACTACTAGTTTGCTGAAATCTCAGCAAACATTTTTTCACCAAATCTTGATGATACTTGGTGGTAATGATCAGCTCACTAATCCCACTTGGCTGCCCAAATTTTATTCTTCTAGGTTGAAGCTTTCGTTTCCAGTAACAGTTTGAATTTTTAGGTTTCACCCTGTTTTCTTCTACATAGATAGATGTGTTTGGAATTCTAAATCAAACACGGTTTGTGCTAGCTCTTTGAAACTTGACCAAATGAAGTAGTTCTAAGTTCTATTTCTATGGTTTGTTTCCTCTTGAAGTACCCCATGCAGAGACTGGCGAAAAACACTTTCGTTTGAAAGGGGTTGCCAAGCTTCCAAAAAACTACTCGTTTGCTGAAATCTCAGCAAACATTTTTTCACCAAATCTTGATGATACTTGGTGGTAATGATCAGTTCACTAATCCCACTTGGCTGCCCCAATTTTTTTCTTCTAGGTTGAAGCTTTCGTTTCCAGTGACTGTTTGAATTTTTAGGTTTCACTCTGTTTTCTCCTACATAGATAGCTGTGTTTGGAATTCTAAATCAAACACGGTTTGTGCTAGCTCCTTGAAACTTGACAAAATGAAGTAGTTCTAAGTTCTATCTCTATGGTTTGTTTCCACTTGAAGTACCCCATGCAGGGACTGGCGAAGAACACTTTCGTTTGAAAGGGGTTGCCAAGCTTCCAAAAAACTACTCGTTTGCTGAAATCTCAGCAAACATTTTTTCACCAAATCTTCATGATACTTGGTGGTAATGATCAGTTCACTAAGTCCACCTTGCTGCCCAATTTTCACTCTTCTAGGTTCAAGCCTTCGTTTCCAGTAACACTTTGAAATTTTAGGTTTCACTCTGTTTTCTGCTATATAGATAGATGTGTTTGAAACTCTAAATCAAACACGGTTTGTGCTAGCTCCGTGAAACTTGACCAAATGAAGTAGTCCTATGTTCTATCTCTATGGTTTGTTTCCTCTTGAAGTACCCCATGCAGAGACTGGCGAAAAACACTTTCGTTTTAAAGGGGTTGCCAAGCTTCCAAAAAACTACTAGTTTGCTGAAATCTCAGCAAACATTTTTTCACCAAAACTTGATGATACTTGGTGGTAATGATCAGTTCACTAAGCCCACTTGGCTGCCCAATTTTTACTCTTCTAGGTTCAAGTGTTTGTTTCCAGTAACACTTTGAAATTTTAGGTTTCACTCTGTTTTCTGCTATATAGATAGATGTGTTTGAAACTCTAAATCAAACACGGTTTGTGCTAGCTCCTTGAAACTTGACCAAATGAAGTAGTTCTAAGTTCTATCTCAATGGTTTGTTTCCTCTTGAAGTACCCCATGCAGAGACTGGCGAAAAACACTTCCGTTTGAAAGGGGTTGCCAAGCTTCCAAAAAACTACTAGTTTGCTGAAATGTCAGCAAACATTTTTTCACCAAATCTTGATGATACTTGGTGGTAATGATCAGTTCACTAATCCCACTTGGCTGCCCAAATTTTATTCTTCTAGGTTGAAGCTTTCGTTTCCAGTAACAGTTTGAATTTTTAGGTTTCACTCTGTTTTCTCCTACATAGATAGCTGTGTTTGGAATTCTAAATCAAACACGGTTTGTGCTAGCTCCTTGAAACTTGACGAAATGAAGTAGTTCTAAGTTCTATCTCTATGGTTTGTTTCCTCTTGAAGTACCCCATGCAGAGACTGGCGAAAAACACTTTCGTTTGAAAGGGGTTGCCAAGCTTCCAAAAAACTACTAGTTTGCTGAAATCTCAGCAAACATTTTTTCACCAAATCTTGATGATACTTGGTGGTAATGATCAGTTCACTAAGCCCACTTGGCTGCCCAACTTTCACTCTTCTAGGTTCAAGCGTTCGTTTCCAGTAACAGTTTGAATTTTAAGGTTTCACTCTGTTTTCTGCTATATAGATAGATGTGTTTGAAACTCTAAATGAAACACGGTTTGTGCTAGCTCCGTGAAACTTGACAAAATGAAGTTGTTCTAAGTTCTATCTCTATGGTTTGTTTCCTCTTGAAGTACCCCATGCAGAGACTGGCGAAGAACACTTTCGTTTGAAAGGGGTTGCCAAGCTTCCAAAAAACTTCTCGTTTGCTGAAATCTCAGCAAACATTTTTTCACCAAATCTTGATGATACTTGGTGGTAATGATCAGTTCACTAAGCCCACCCTGCTGCCCAATTTTCACTCTTCTAGGTTCAAGCCTTCGTTTCCAGTAGCACTTTGAAATTTTAGGTTTCACTCTGTTTTCTGCTATATAGATAGATGTGTTTGAAACTCTAAATCAAACACGGTTTGTGCTAGCTCCTGGAAACTTGACCAAATGAATTAGTTCTAAGTTCTATCTCTATGGTTTGTTTCCTCTTGAAGTACCCCATGCAGAGACTGGCGAAAAACACTTCCGTTTGAAAGGGGTTGCCAAGCTTCCAAAAAACTACTAGTTTGCTGAAATGTCAGCAAACATTTTTTCACCAAATCTTGATGATACTTGGTGGTAATGATCAGTTCACTAATCCCACTTGGCTGCCCAAATTTTATTCTTTTAGGTTGAAGCTTTCGTTTCCAGTAACAGTTTGAATTTTTAGGTTTCACTCTGTTTTCTCGTACATAGATAGCTGTGTTTGGAATTCTAAATCAAACACGGTTTGTGCTAGCTCCTTGAAACTGGACCAAATGAAGTAGTTCTAAGTTCTATCTCTATGGTTTGTTTCCTCTTGAAGTACCCCATGCAGAGACTGGCGAAAAACACTTTCGTTTGAAAGGGGTTGCCAAGCTTCCAAAAACTACTAGTTTGCTGAAATCTCAGCAAACATTTTTTCACCAAATCTTGATGATACTTGGTGGTAATGATCAGTTCACTAATCCCACTTGGCTGCCCAAATTTTATTCTTCTAGGTTGAAGCTTTCGTTTCCAGTAACAGTTTGAATTTTTAGGTTTCATTATGTTTTCTCCTACATATATAGCTGTGTTTGGAATTCTAAATCAAACACGGTTTGTGCTAGCTCCTTGAAACTTGACCAAATGAAGTAGTTCTAAGTTCTATCTCTATGGTTTGTTTCCTCTTGAAGTACCCCATGCAGAGACTGGCGAAAAACACTTTCGTTTGAAAGGGGTTGCCAAGCTTCCAAAAAACTACTAGTTTGCTGAAATCTCAGCAAACATTTTTTCACCAAATCTTGATGATACTTGGTGGTAATGATCAGTTCACTAATCCCACTTGGCTGCCCAACTTTCACTTTTCTAGGTTCAAGTGTTCGTTTCCAGTAACAGTTTGAATTTTAAGGTTTCACTCTGTTTTCTGCTATATAGATAGATGTGTTTGAAACTCTAAATCAAACACGGTTTGTGCTAGCTCCGTGAAACTTGACAAAATGAAGTTGTTCTAAGTTCTATCTCTATGATTTGTTTCCTCTTGAAGTACCCCATGCAGAGACTGGCGAAGAACACTTTCGTTTGAAAGGGGTTGCCAAGCTTCCAAAAAACTACTCGTTTGCTGAAATCTCAGCAAATATTTTTTCACCAAATCTTGATGATACTTGGTGGTAATGATCAGTTCACTAAGCCCACCCTGCTGCCCAATTTTCACTCTTCTAGGTTCAAGCCTTCGTTTCCAGTAACACTTTGAAATTTTAGGTTTCACTCTGTTTTCTGCTATATAGATAGATGTGTTTGAAACTCTAAATCAAACACGGTTTGTGCTAGCTCCGTGAAACTTGACAAAATGAAGTAGTTCTAAGTTCTATCTCTATGGTTTGTTTCCTCTTGAAGTACCCCATGCAGAGACTGGCGAAAAACACTTTCGTTTGAAAGGGGTTGCCAAGCTTCCAAAAAACTACTAGTTTGCTGAAATCTCAGCAAACATTTTTTCACCAAATCTTGATGATACTTGGTGGTAATGATCAGTTCACTAAGCCGACTTGGCTGCCCAATTTTCACTCTTCTAGGTTCAAGCGTTCGTTTCCAGTAACACTTTGAATTTTTAGGTTTCACTCTGTTTTCTGCTATATAGATAGATGTGTTTGAAACTCTAAATCAAACACGGTTTGTGCTAGCTCCTTGAAACTTGAGCAAATGAAGTAGTTCTAAGTTCTATCTCTATGGTTTGTTTCCTCTTGATGTACCCCATGCAGAGACTGGCGAAAAACACTTTCGTTTGAAAGGGGTTGCCAAGCTTCCAAAAAACTACTAGTTTGCTGAAATCTCAGCAAACATTTTTTCACCAAAACTTGATGATACTTTGTGGTAATGATCAGTTCACTAAGCCCACTTGGCTGCCCAATTTTTACTCTTCTAGGTTCAAGCGTTCGTTTCCAGTAACACTTTGAAATTTTAGGTTTCACTCTGTTTTCTGCTATATAGATAGATGTCTTTGAAACTCTAAATCAAACACGGTTTGTGCTAGCTCCTTGAAACTTGACAAAATGAAGTAGTTGTTAGTTCTATCTCTATGGTTTTTTTCCTCTTGAAGTACCCCATGCAGAGACTGGCGAAAAACACTTTCGTATGAAAGGGCTTGCCAAGCTTCCAAAAAACTACTCATTTGCTGAAATCTCAGCAAACATTTTTTCACCAAATCTTGATGATACTTGGTGGTAATGATCAGTTCACTAATCCCACTTGGCTGCCCCAATTTTTTTCTTCTAGGTTGAAGCTTTCGTTTCCAGTGACTGTTTGAATTTTTAGGTTTCACTCTGTTTTCTCCTACATAGATAGCTGTGTTTGGAATTCTAAATCAAACACGGTTTGTGCTAGCTCCTTGAAACTTGACAAAATGAAGTAGTTCTAAGTTCTATCTCTATGGTTTGTTTCCTCTTGAAGTACACCATGCAGAGACTGGCGAAGAACACTTTCGTTTGAAAGGGGTTGCCAAGCTTCCAAAAAACTACTCGTTTGCTGAAATCTCAGCAAACATTTTTTCACCAAATCTTGATGATACTTGGTGGTAATGATCAGTTCACTAATCCCACTTGGCTTCCCAACTTTCACTCTTCTAGGTTCAAGCGTTCGTTTCCAGTAACAGTTTGAATTTTAAGGTTTCACTCTGTTTTCTGCTATATAGATAGATGTGTTTGAAACTCTAAATCAAACACGGTTTGTGCTAGCTCCGTGAAACTTGACAAAATGAAGTTGTTCTAAGTTCTATCTCTATGGTTTGTTTCCTCTTGAAGTACCCCATGCAGAGACTGGCGAAGAACACTTTCGTTTGAAAGGGGTTGCCAAGCTTCCAAAAAACTACTCGTTTGCTGAAATCTCAGCAAACATTTTTTCACCAAATCTTGATGATACTTGGTGGTAATGATCAGTTCACTAAGCCCACCCTGCTGCACAATTTTCACTCTTCTAGGTTCAAGCCTTCGTTTCCAGTAACACTTTGAAATTTTAGGTTTCACTCTGTTTTCTGCTATATAGATAGATGTGTTTGAAACTCTAATTCCAACACGGTTTGTGCTAGCTCCGTGAAACTTGACAAAATGAAGTAGTTCTAAGTTCTATCGCTATGGTTTGTTTCCTCTTGAAGTACCCCATGCAGAGACTGGCGAAAAACACTTTCGTTTGAAAGGGGTTGCCAAGCTTCCAAAAAACTACTAGTTTGCTGAAATCTCAGCAAACATTTTTTCACCAAATCTTGATGATACTTGGTGGTAATGATCAGTTCACTAAGCCCACTTGGCTGCCCAATTTTCACTCTTCTAGGTTCAAGCGTTCGTTTCCAGTAACACTTTGAATTTTTAGGTTTCACTCTGTTTTCTGCTATATAGATAGATGTGTTTGAAACTCTAAATCAAACACGGTTTGAGCTATCTCCTTGAAACTTGAGCAAATGAAGTAGTTCTAAGTTCTATCTCTATGGTTTGTTTCCTCTTGAAGTACCCCATGCAGAGACTGGCGAAAAACACTTTCGTTTTAAAGGGGTTGCCAAGCTTCCAAAAAACTACTAGTTTGCTGAAATCTCAGCAAACATTTTTTCACCAAAACTTGATGATACTTGGTGGTAATGATCAGTTCACTAAGCCCACTTGGCTGCCCAATTTTTACTCTTCTAGGTTCAAGCGTTCGTTTCCAGTAACACTTTGAAATTTTAGGTTTCACTCTGTTTTCTGCTATATAGATAGATGTCTTTGAAACTCTAAATCAAACACGGTTTGTGCTAGCTCCTTGAAACTTGACAAAATGAAGTAGTTGTTAGTTCTATCTCTATGGTTTTTTTCCTCTTGAAGTACCCCATGCAGAGACTGGCGAAAAACACTTTCGTATGAAAGGGGTTGCCAAGCTTCCAAAAAACTACTCATTTGCTGAAATCTCAGCAAATATTTTTTCACCAAATCTTGATGATACTTGGTGGTAATGATCAGTTCACTAATCCCACTTGGCTGCCCCAATTTTTTTCTTCTAGGTTGAAGCTTTCGTTTCCAGTGACTGTTTGAATTTTTAGGTTTCACTCTGTTTTCTCCTACATAGATAGCTGTGTTTGGAATTCTAAATCAAACACGGTTTGTGCTAGCTCCTTGAAACTTGACAAAATGACGTAGTTCTAAGTTCTATCTCTATGGTTTGTTTCCTCTTGAAGTACCCCATGCAGAGACTGGCGAAGAACACTTTCGTTTGAAAGGGGTTGCCATGCTTCCAAAAAACTACTCGTTTGCTGAAATCTCAGCAAACATTTTTTCACCAAATCTTGATGATACTTGCTGGTAATGATCAGTTCACTAAGCCCACTTGGATGCCCAATTTTCACTCTTCTAGGTTCAAGCGTTCGTTTCCAGTAACACTTTGAAATTTTAGGTTTCACTCTGTTTTCTGCTATATAGATAGATGTGTTTGAAACTCTAAATCAAACACGGTTTGTGCTAGCTCCGTGAAACTTGACAAAATGAAGTAGTTCTAAGTTCTATCTCTATGGTTTGTTTCCTCTTGAAGTACCCCATGCAGAGACTGGCGAAGAACACTTTCGTTTGAAAGGGGTTGCCAAGCTTCCAAAAAACTACTCGTTTGCTGAAATCTCAGCAAACATTTTTTCACCAAATCTTGATGATACTTGGTGGTAATGATCAGTTCTAAGCCCACTTGGCTGCCCAATTTTTACTCTTCTAGGTTCAAGCGTTCGTTTCCAGTAACAGTTTGAATTTTTAGGTTTCACTCTGTTTTCTGTTATATAGATAGATGTGTTTGAAACTCTAAATCAAACACGGTTTGTGCTAGCTCCTTGAAACTTGACCAAATGAAGTAGTTCTAAGTTCTATCTCTATGGTTTGTTTCCTCTTGAAGTACCCCATGCAGAGACTGGCGAAAAACACTTTCGTTTGAAAGGGGTTGCCAAGCTTCCAAAAAACTACTTGTTTGCTGAAATCTCAGCAAACATTTTTTCACCAAATCTTAATGATACTTGGTGGTAATGATCAGTTCACTAATCCCACTTGGCTGCCCCAATTTTTTTCTTCTAGGTTGAAGCTTTCGTTTCCAGTGACTGTTTGAATTTTTAGGTTTCACTCTGTTTTCTCCTACATAGATAGCTGTGTTTGGAATTCTAAATCAAACACGGTTTGTGCTAGCTCCTTGAAACTTGACAAAATGAAGTAGTTCTAAGTTCTATCTCTATGGTTTGTTTCCTCTTGAAGTACCCCATGCAGAGACTGGCGAAAAACACTTTCGTTTGAAAGGGGTTGCCAAGCTTCCAAAAAACTACTAGTTTGCTGAAATCTCAGCAAACATTTTTTCACCAAATCTTGATGATACTTGGTGGTAATGATCAGTTCACTAATCCCACTTGGCTGCCCAACTTTCACTCTTCTAGGTTCAAGCGTTCGTTTCCAGTAACAGTTTGAATTTTAAGGTTTCACTCTGTTTTCTGCTATATAGATAGATGTGTTTGAAACTCTAAATCAAACACGGTTTGTGCTAGCTCCGTGAAACTTGACAAAATGAAGTAGTTCTAAGTTCTATCGCTATGGTTTGTTTCCTCTTGAAGTACCCCATGCAGAGACTGGCGAAAAACACTTTCGTTTGAAAGGGGTTGCCAAGCTTCCAAAAAACTACTAGTTTGCTGAAATCTCAGCAAACATTTTTTCACCAAATCTTGATGATACTTGGTGGTAATGATCAGTTCACTAAGCCCACTTGGCTGCCCAATTTTCACTCTTCTAGGTTCAAGCGTTCGTTTCCAGTAACACTTTGAATTTTTAGGTTTCACTCTGTTTTCTGCTATATAGATAGATGTGTTTGAAACTCTAAATCAAACACGGTTTGTGCTAGCTCCTTGAAACTTGAGCAAATGAAGTAGTTCTAAGTTCTGTCTCTATGGTTTGTTTCCTCTTGAAGTACCCCATGCAGAGACTGGCGAAAAACACTTTCGTTTTAAAGGGGTTGCCAAGCTTCCAAAAAAATACTAGTTTGCTGAAATCTCAGCAAACATTTTTTCACCAAAACTTGATGATACTTGGTGGTAATGATCAGTTCACTAAGCCCACTTGGCTGCCCAATTTTTACTCTTCTAGGTTCAAGCGTTCGTTTCCAGTAACACTTTGAAATTTTAGGTTTCACTCTGTTTTCTGCTATATAGATAGATGTCTTTGAAACTCTAAATCAAACACGGTTTGTGCTAGCTCCTTGAAACTTGACAAAATGAAGTAGTTGTTAGTTCTATCTCTATGGTTTTTTTCCTCTTGAAGTACCCCATGCAGAGACTGGCGAAAAACACTTTCGTTTGAAAGGGGTTGCCAAGCTTCCAAAAAACTACTCGTTTGCTGAATTCTCAGCAAACATTTTTTAACCAAATCTTGATGATACTTGGTGGTAATGATCAGTTCAGTAATCCCACTTGGCTGCCCCAATTTTTTTCTTCTAGGTTGAAGCTTTCGTTTCCAGTGACTGTTTGAATTTTTAGGTTTCACTCTGTTTTCTCCTACATAGATAGCTGTGTTTGGAATTCTAAATCAAACACGGTTTGTGCTAGCTCCTTGAAACTTGACAAAATGAAGTAGTTCTAAGTTCTATCTCTATGGTTTGTTTCCTCTTGAAGTACCCCATGCAGAGACTGGCGAAGAACACTTTCGTTTGAAAGGGGTTGCCAAGCTTCCAAAAAACTACTCGTTTGCTGAAATCTCAGCAAACATTTTTTCACCAAATATTCATGATACTTGGTGGTAATGATCAGTTCACTAAGCCCACCCTGCTGCCCAATTTTCACTCTTCTAGGTTCAAGCGTTCGTTTCCAGTAACAGTTTGAAATTTTAGGTTTCACTCTGTTTTCTGCTATATAGGTAGATGTGTTTGAAACTCTAAATCAAACACGGTTTGTGCTAGCTCCGTGAAACTTGACAAAATGAAGTAGTTCTAAGTTCTATCTCTATGGTTTGTTTCCTCTTGAAGTACCCCATGCAGAGACTGGCGAAGAACACTTTCGTTTGAAAGGGGTTGCCAAGCTTCCAAAAAACTACTCGTTTGCTGAAATCTCAGCAAACATTTTTTCACCAAATCTTGATGATACTTGGTGGTAATGATCAGTTCTAAGCCCACTTGGCTGCCCAATTTTTACTCTTCTAGGTTCAAGCGTTCGTTTCCAGTAACAGTTTGAATTTTTAGGTTTCACTCTGTTTTCTGTTATATAGATAGATGTGTTTGAAACTCTAAATCAAACACGGTTTGTGCTAGCTCCGTGAAACTTGACAAAATGAAGTAGTTCTAAGTTCTATCTCTATGGTTTGTTTCCTCTTGAAGTACCCCATGCAGAGACTGGCGAAGAACACTTTGGTTTGAAAGGGGTTGCCAAGCTTCCAAAAAACTACTCGTTTGCTGAAATCTCAGCAAACATTTTTTCACCAAATCTTGATGATACTTGGTGGTAATGATCAGTTCTAAGCCCACTTGGCTGCCCAATTTTTACTCTTCTAGTTTCAAGCGTTCGTTTCCAGTAACAGTTTGAATTTTTAGGTTTCACTCTGTTTTCTGTTATATAGATCGATGTCTTTGAAACTCTAAATCAAACACGGTTTGTGCTAGCTCCTTGAAACTTGACCAAATGAAGTAGTTCTAAGTTCTATCTCTATGGTTTGTTTCCTCTTGAAGTACCCCATGCAGAGACTGGCGAAAAACACTTCCGTTTGAAAGGGGTTGCCAAGCTTCCAAATACTACTAGTTTGCTGAAATCTCAGCAAACATTTTTTCACCAAATCTTGATGATACTTGGTGGTAATGATCAGTTCACTAATCCCACTTGGCTGCCCAAATTTTATTCTTCTAGGTTGAAGCTTTCGTTTCCAGTAACAGTTTGAATTTTTAGGTTTCACTCTGTTTTCTCCTACATAGATAGCTGTGTTTGGAATTCTAAATCAAACACGGTTTGTGCTAGCTCCTTGAAACTTGACCAAATGAAGTAGTTCTAAGTTCTATCTCTATGGTTTGTTTCCTCTTGAAGTACCCCATGCAGAGACTGGCGAAAAACACTTTCGTTTGAAAGGGGTTGCCAAGCTTCCAAAAAACTACTAGTTTGCTGAAATCTCAGCAAACATTTTTTCACCAAATCTTGATGATACTTGGTGGTAATGATCAGTTCACTAATCCCACTTGGCTGCCCAACTTTCACTCTTCTAGGTTCAAGCGTTCGTTTCCAGTAACAGTTTGAATTTTAAGGTTTCACTCTGTTTTCTGCTATATAGATAGATGTGTTTGAAACTCTAAATCAAACACGGTTTGTGCTAGCTCCGTGAAACTTGACAAAATGAAGTAGTTCTAAGTTCTATCGCTATGGTTTGTTTCCTCTTGAAGTACCCCATGCAGAGACTGGCGAAAAACACTTTCGTTTGAAAGGGGTTGCCAAGCTTCCAAAAAACTACTAGTTTGCTGAAATCTCAGCAAACACTTTTTCACCAAATCTTGATGATACTTGGTGGTAATGATCAGTTCACTAAGCCCACTTGGCTGCCCAATTTTCACTCTTCTAGGTTCAAGCGTTCGTTTCCAGTAACACTTTGAATTTTTAGGTTTCACTCTGTTTTCTGCTATATAGATAGATGTGTTTGAAACTCTAAATCAAACACGGTTTGTGCTAGCTCCTTGAAACTTGAGCAAATGAAGTAGTTCTAAGTTCTGTCTCTATGGTTTGTTTCCTCTTGAAGTACCCCATGCAGAGACTGGCGAAAAACACTTTCGTTTTAAAGGGGTTGCCAAGCTTCCAAAAAAATACTAGTTTGCTGAAATCTCAGCAAACATTTTTTCACCAAAACTTGATGATACTTGGTGGTAATGATCAGTTCACTAAGCCCACTTGGCTGCCCAATTTTTACTCTTCTAGGTTCAAGCGTTCGTTTCCAGTAACACTTTGAAATTTTAGGTTTCACTCTGTTTTCTGCTATATAGATAGATGTCTTTGAAACTCTAAATCAAACACGGTTTGTGCTAGCTCCTTGAAACTTGACAAAATGAAGTAGTTGTTAGTTCTATCTCTATGGTTTTTTTCCTCTTGAAGTACCCCATGCAGAGACTGGCGAAAAACACTTTCGTTTGAAAGGGGTTGCCAAGCTTCCAAAAAACTACTCGTTTGCTGAAATCTCAGCAAACATTTTTTCACCAAATCTTCATGATACTTGGTGGTAATGATCAGTTCACTAAGCCCACCCTGCTGCCCAATTTTCACTCTTCTAGGTTCAAGCGTTCGTTTCCAGTAACAGTTTGAAATTTTAGGTTTCACTCTGTTTTCTGCTATATAGATAGATGTGTTTGAAACTCTAAATCAAACACGGTTTGTGCTAGCTCCGTGAAACTTGACAAAATGAAGTAGTTCTAAGTTCTATCTCTATGGTTTGTTTCCTCTTGAAGTACCCCATGCAGAGACTGGCGAAGAACACTTTCGTTTGAAAGGGGTTGCCAAGCTTCCAAAAAACAACTCGTTTGCTGAAATCTCAGCAAACATTTTTTCACCAAATCTTGATGATACTTGGTGGTAATGATCAGTTCTAAGCCCACTTGGCTGCCCAATTTTTACTCTTCTAGGTTCAAGCGTTCGTTTCCAGTAACAGTTTGAATTTTTAGGTATCACTCTGTTTTCTGTTATATAGATAGATGTGTTTGAAACTCTAAATCAAACACGGTTTGTGCTAGCTCCGTGAAACTTGACAAAATGAAGTAGTTCTAAGTTCTATCTCTATGGTTTGTTTCCTCTTGAAGTACCCCATGCAGAGACTGGCGAAGAACACTTTGGTTTGAAAGGGGTTGCCAAGCTTCCAAAAAACTACTCGTTTGCTGAAATCTCAGCAAACATTTTTTCACCAAATCTTGATGATACTTGGTGGTAATGATCAGTTCTAAGCCCACTTGGCTGCCCAATTTTTACTCTTCTAGGTTCAAGCGTTCGTTTCCAGTAACAGTTTGAATTTTTAGGTTTCACTCTGTTTTCTGTTATATAGATCGATGTGTTTGAAACTCTAAATCAAACACGGTTTGTGCTAGCTCCTTGAAACTTGACCAAATGAAGTAGTTCTAAGTTCTATCTCTATGGTTTGTTTCCTCTTGAAGTACCCCATGCAGAGACTGGCGAAAAACACTTCCGTTTGAAAGGGGTTGCCAAGCTTCCAAATACTACTAGTTTGCTGAAATCTCAGCAAACATTTTTTCACCAAATCTTGATGATACTTGGTGGTAATGATCAGTTCACTAATCCCACTTGGCTGCCCAAATTTTATTCTTCTAGGTTGAAGCTTTCGTTTCCAGTAACAGTTTGAATTTTTAGGTTTCACTCTGTTTTCTCCTACATAGATAGCTGTGTTTGGAATTCTAAATCAAACACGGTTTGTGCTAGCTCCTTGAAACTTGACCAAATGAAGTAGTTCTAAGTTCTATCTCTATGGTTTGTTTCCTCTTGAAGTACCCCATGCAGAGACTGGCGAAAAACACTTTCGTTTGAAAGGGGTTGCCAAGCTTCCAAAAAACTACTAGTTTGCTGAAATCTCAGCAAACATTTTTTCACCAAATCTTGATGATACTTGGTGGTAATGATCAGTTCACTAATCCCACTTGGCTGCCCAACTTTCACTCTTCTAGGTTCAAGCGTTCGTTTCCAGTAACAGTTTGAATTTTAAGGTTTCACTCTGTTTTCTGCTATATAGATAGATGTGTTTGAAACTCTAAATCAAACACGGTTTGTGCTAGCTCCGTGAAACTTGACAAAATGAAGTAGTTCTAAGTTCTATCGCTATGGTTTGTTTCCTCTTGAAGTACCCCATGCAGAGACTGGCGAAAAACACTTTCGTTTGAAAGGGGTTGCCAAGCTTCCAAAAAACTTCTCGTTTGCTGAAATCTCAGCAAACATTTTTTCACCAAATCTTGATGATACTTGGTGGTAATGATCAGTTCACTAAGCCCACTTGGCTGCCCAATTTTCACTCTTCTAGGTTCAAGCGTTCGTTTCCAGTAACACTTTGAATTTTTAGGTTTCACTCTGTTTTCTGCTATATAGATAGATGTGTTTGAAACTCTAAATCAAACACGGTTTGTGCTAGCTCCTTGAAACTTGAGCAAATGAAGTAGTTCTAAGTTCTGTCTCTATGGTTTGTTTCCTCTTGAAGTACCCCATGCAGAGACTGGCGAAAAACACTTTCGTTTGAAAGGGGTTGCCAAGCTTCCAAAAAACTACTCGTTTGCTGAAATCTCAGCAAACATTTTTTCACCAAATCTTGATGATACTTGGTGGTAATGATCAGTTCACTAATCCCACTTGGCTGCCCCAATTTTTTTCTTCTAGGTTGAAGCTTTCGTTTCCAGTGACTGTTTGAATTTTTAGGTTTCACTCTGTTTTCTCCTACATAGATAGCTGTGTTTGGAATTCTAAATCAAACACGGTTTGTGCTAGCTCCTTGAAACTTGACAAAATGAAGTAGTTCTAAGTTCTATCTCTATGGTTTGTTTCCACTTGAAGTACCCCATGCAGAGACTGGCGAAGAACACTTTCGTTTGAAAGGGGTTGCCAAGCTTCCAAAAAACTACTCGTTTGCTGAAATCTCAGCAAACATTTTTTCACCAAATCTTCATGATACTTGGTGGTAATGATCAGTTCACTAAGCCCACACTGCTGCCCAATTTTCACTCTTCTAGGTTCAAGCCTTCGTTTCCAGTAACACTTTGAAATTTTAGGTTTCACTCTGTTTTCTGCTATATAGATAGATGTGTTTGAAACTCTAAATCAAACACGGTTTGTGCTAGCTCCTTGAAACTTGACCAAATGAAGTAGTCCTATGTTCTATCTCTATGGTTTGTTTCCTCTTGAAGTACCCCATGCAGAGACTGGCGAAAAACACTTTCGTTTTAAAGGGGTTGCCAAGCTTCCAAAAAACTACTAGTTTGCTGAAATCTCAGCAAACATTTTTTCACCAAAACTTGATGATACTTGGTGGTAATGATCAGTTCACTAAGCCCACTTGGCTGCCCAATTTTTACTCTTCTAGGTTCAAGCGTTTGTTTCCAGTAACACTTTGAAATTTTAGGTTTCACTCTGTTTTCTGCTATATAGATAGATGTGTTTGAAACTCTAAATCAAACACGGTTTGTGCTAGCTCCTTGAAACTTGACCAAATGAAGTAGTTCTAAGTTCTATCTCAATGGTTTGTTTCCTCTTGAAGTACCCCATGCAGAGACTGGCGAAAAACACTTCCGTTTGAAAGGGGTTGCCAAGCTTCCAAAAAACTACTAGTTTGCTGAAATGTCAGCAAACATTTTTTCACCAAATCTTGATGATACTTGGTGGTAATGATCAGTTCACTAATCCCACTTGGCTGCCCAAATTTTATTCTTCTAGGTTGAAGCTTTCGTTTCCAGTAACAGTTTGAATTTTTAGGTTTCACTCTGTTTTCTCCTACATAGATAGCTGTGTTTGGAATTCTAAATCAAACACGGTTTCTGCTAGCTCCTTGAAACTTGACGAAATGAAGTAGTTCTAAGTTCTATCTCTATGGTTTGTTTCCTCTTGAAGTACCCCATGCAGAGACTGGCGAAAAACACTTTCGTTTGAAAGGGGTTGCCAAGCTTCAAAAAAACTACTAGTTTGCTGAAATCTCAGCAAACATTTTTTCACCAAATCTTGATGATACTTGGTGGTAATGATCAGTTCACTAATCCCACTTGGCTGCCCAAATTTTATTCTTCTAGTTTGAAGCTTTCGTTTCCAGTGACTGTTTGAATTTTTAGGTTTCACTCTGTTTTCTGCTATATAGATAGATGTGTTTGAAACTCTAAATCAAACACGGTTTGTGCTAGCTCCTTGAAACTTGACCAAATGAAGTAGTTCTAAGTTCTATCTCTATGGTTTGTTTCCTCTTGAAGTACCCCATGCAGAGACTGGCGAAAAACACTTCCGTTTTAAAGGGGTTGCCAAGCTTCCAAAAACTACTAGTTTGCTGAAATCTCAGCAAACATTTTTTCACCAAATCTTGATGATACTTGGTGGTAATGATCAGTTCACTAATCCCACTTGGCTGCCCAAATTTTATTCTTCTAGGTTGAAGCTTTCGTTTCCAGTAACAGTTTGAATTTTTAGGTTTCACTCTGTTTTCTCCTACATAGATAGCTGTGTTTGGAATTCTAAATGAAACACGGTTTGTGCTAGCTCCTTGAAACTTGACCAAATGAAGTAGTTCTAAGTTCTATCTCTATGGTTTGTTACCTCTTGAAGTACCCCATGCAGAGACTGGCGAAAAACACTTTCGTTTGAAAGGGGTTGCCAAGCTTCAAAAAAACTACTAGTTTGCTGAAATCTCAGCAAACATTTTTTCACCAAATCTTGATGATACTTGGTGGTAATGATCAGTTCACTAATCCCACTTGGCTGCCCAAATTTTATTCTTCTAGTTTGAAGCTTTCGTTTCCAGTGACTGTTTGAATTTTTAGGTTTCACTCTGTTTTCTGCTATATAGATAGATGTGTTTGAAACTCTAAATCAAACACGGTTTGTGCTAGCTCCTTGAAACTTGACCAAATGAAGTAGTTCTAAGTTCTATCTCTATGGTTTGTTTCCTCTTGAAGTACCCCATGCAGAGACTGGCGAAAAACACTTCCGTTTTAAAGGGGTTGCCAAGCTTCCAAAAACTACTAGTTTGCTGAAATCTCAGCAAACATTTTTTCACCAAATCTTGATGATACTTGGTGGTAATGATCAGTTCACTAATCCCACTTGGCTGCCCAAATTTTATTCTTCTAGGTTGAAGCTTTCGTTTCCAGTAACAGTTTGAATTTTTAGGTTTCACTCTGTTTTCTCCTACATAGATAGCTGTGTTTGGAATTCTAAATGAAACACGGTTTGTGCTAGCTCCTTGAAACTTGACCAAATGAAGTAGTTCTAAGTTCTATCTCTATGGTTTGTTACCTCTTGAAGTACCCCATGCAGAGACTGGCGAAAAACACTTTCGTTTGAAAGGGGTTGCCAAGCTTCCAAAAAACTACTCGTTTGCTGAAATCTCAGCAAACATTTTTTCACCAAATCTTGATGATACTTGGTGGTAATGATCAGTTCACTAAGCCCACTTGGCTGCCCAACTTTCACTCTTCTAGGTTCAAGCGTTCGTTTCCAGTAACAGTTTGAATTTTAAGGTTTCACTCTGTTTTCTGCTATATAGATAGATGTGTTTGAAACTCTAAATGAAACACGGTTTGTGCTAGCTCCGTGAAACTTGACAAAATGAAGTTGTTCTAAGTTCTATCTCTATGGTTTGTTTCCTCTTGAAGTACCCCATGCAGAGACTGGCGAAGAACACTTTCGTTTGAAAGGGGTTGCCAAGCTTCCAAAAAACTTCTCGTTTGCTGAAATCTCAGCAAACATTTTTTCACCAAATCTTGATGATACTTGGTGGTAATGATCAGTTCACTAAGCCCACCCTGCTGCCCAATTTTCACTCTTCTAGGTTCAAGCCTTCGTTTCCAGTAGCACTTTGAAATTTTAGGTTTCACTCTGTTTTCTGCTATATAGATAGATGTGTTTGAAACTCTAAATCAAACACGTTTTGTGCTAGCTCCTTGAAACTTGACCAAATGAAGTAGTTCTAAGTTCTATCTCTATGGTTTGTTTCCTCTTGAAGTACCCCATGCAGAGACTGGCGAAAAACACTTCCGTTTGAAAGGGGTTGCCAAGCTTCCAAAAAACTACTAGTTTGCTGAAATGTCAGCAAACATTTTTTCACCAAATCTTGATGATACTTGGTGGTAATGATCAGTTCACTAATCCCACTTGGCTGCCCAAATTTTATTCTTCTAGGTTGAAGCTTTCGTTTCCAGTAACAGTTTGAATTTTTAGGTTTCACTCTGTTTTCTCGTACATAGATAGCTGTGTTTGGAATTCTAAATCAAACACGGTTTGTGCTAGCTCCTTGAAACTGGACCAAATGAAGTAGTTCTAAGTTCTATCTCTATGGTTTGTTTCCTCTTGAAGTACCCCATGCAGAGACTGGCGAAAAACACTTTCGTTTGAAAGGGGTTGCCAAGCTTCCAAAAACTACTAGTTTGCTGAAATCTCAGCAAACATTTTTTCACCAAATCTTGATGATACTTGGTGGTAATGATCAGTTCACTAATCCCACTTGGCTGCCCAAATTTTATTCTTCTAGGTTGAAGCTTTCGTTTCCAGTAACACTTTGAATTTTTAGGTTTCATTATGTTTTCTCCTACATATATAGCTGTGTTTGGAATTCTAAATCAAACACGGTTTGTGCTAGCTCCTTGAAACTTGACCAAATGAAGTAGTTCTAAGTTCTATCTCTATGGTTTGTTTCCTCTTGAAGTACCCCATGCAGAGACTGGCGAAAAACACTTTCGTTTGAAAGGGGTTGCCAAGCTTCCAAAAAACTACTAGTTTGCTGAAATCTCAGCAAACATTTTTTCACCAAATCTTGATGATACTTGGTGGTAATGATCAGTTCACTAATCCCACTTGGCTGCCCAACTTTCACTTTTCTAGGTTCAAGCGTTCGTTTCCAGTAACAGTTTGAATTTTAAGGTTTCACTCTGTTTTCTGCTATATAGATAGATGTGTTTGAAACTCTAAATCAAACACGGTTTGTGCTAGCTCCGTGAAACTTGACAAAATGAAGTTGTTCTAAGTTCTATCTCTATGGTTTGTTTCCTCTTGAAGTACCCCATGCAGAGACTGGCGAAGAACACTTTCGTTTGAAAGGGGTTGCCAAGCTTCCAAAAAACTACTCGTTTGCTGAAATCTCAGCAAATATTTTTTCACCAAATCTTGATGATACTTGGTGGTAATGATCAGTTCACTAAGCCCACCCTGCTGCCCAATTTTCACTCTTCTAGGTTCAAGCCTTCGTTTCCAGTAACACTTTGAAATTTTAGGTTTCACTCTGTTTTCTGCTATATAGATAGATGTGTTTGAAACTCTAAATCAAACTCGGTTTGTGCTAGCTCCGTGAAACTTGACAAAATGAAGTAGTTCTAAGTTCTATCTCTATGGTTTGTTTCCTCTTGAAGTACCCCATGCAGAGACTGGCGAAAAACACTTTCGTTTGAAAGGGGTTGCCAAGCTTCCAAAAAACTACTAGTTTGCTGAAATCTCAGCAAACATTTTTTCACCAAATCTTGATGATACTTGGTGGTAATGATCAGTTCACTAAGCCGACTTGGCTGCCCAATTTTCACTCTTCTAGGTTCAAGCGTTCGTTTCCAGTAACACTTTGAATTTTTAGGTTTCACTCTGTTTTCTGCTATATAGATAGATGTGTTTGAAACTCTAAATCAAACACGGTTTGTGCTATCTCCTTGAAACTTGAGCAAATGAAGTAGTTCTAAGTTCTATCTCTATGGTTTGTTTCCTCTTGAAGTACCCCATGCAGAGACTGGCGAAAAACACTTTCGTTTTAAAGGGGTTGCAAGCTTCCAAAAAACTACTAGTTTGCTGAAATCTCAGCAAACATTTTTTCACCAAAACTTGATGATACTTGGTGGTAATGATCAGTTCACTAAGCCCACTTGGCTGCCCAATTTTTACTCTTCTAGGTTCAAGCGTTCGTTTCCAGTAACAGTTTGAATTTTTAGGTTTCACTCTGTTTTCTGTTATATAGATAGATGTGTTTGAAACTCTAAATCAAACACGGTTTGTGCTAGCTCCTTGAGACTTGACAAAATGAAGTAGTTGTTAGTTCTATCTCTATGGTTTTTTTCCTCTTGAAGTACCCCATGCAGAGACTGGCGAAAACCACTTTCGTTTGAAAGGGGTTGCCAAGCTTCCAAAAAACTACTCGTTTGCTGAAATCTCAGCAAACATTTTTTCACCAAATCTTGATGATACTTGGTGGTAATGATCAGTTCACTAATCCCACTTGGCTGCCAAAATTTTTTTCTTCTAGGTTGAAGCTTTCGTTTCCAGTGACTGTTTGAATTTTCAGGTTTCACTCTGTTTTCTCCTACATAGATAGCTGTGTTTGGAATTCTAAGTCAAACACGGTTTGTGCTAGCTCCTTGAAACTTGACCAAATGAAGTAGTTCTAAGTTCTATCTCTATGGTTTGTTTCCTCTTGAAGTACCCCATGCAGAGACTGGCGAAGAACACTTTCGTTTGAAAGGGGTTTCCAAGCTTCCAAAAAACTACTCGTTTGCTGAAATCTCAGCAAACATTTTTTCACCAAATCTTGATGATACTTGGTGGTAATGATCAGTTCACTAAGCCCACTTGGATGCCCAATTTTCACTCTTCTAGGTTCAAGCGTTCGTTTCCAGTAACAGTTTGAAATTTTAGGTTTCACTCTGTTTTCTGCTATATAGATAGATGTGTTTGAAACTCTAAATCAAACACGGTTTGTGCTAGCTCCGTGAAACTTGACAAAATGAAGTAGTTCTAAGTTCTATCTCTATGGTTTGTTTCCTCTTGAAGTACCCCATGCAGAGACTGGCGAAGAACACTTTCGTTTGAAAGGGGTTGCCAAGCTTCCAAAAAACTACTCGTTTGCTGAAATCTCAGCAAACATTTTTTCAGCAAATCTTGATGATACTTGGTGGTAATGATCAGTTCTAAGCCCACTTGGCTGCCCAATTTTTACTCTTCTAGGTTCAAGCGTTCGTTTCCAGTAACAGTTTGAATTTTTAGGTTTCACTCTGTTTTCTGTTATATAGATATATGTGTTTGAAACTCTAAATCAAACACGGTTTGTGCTAGCTCCTTGAAACTTGACCAAATGAAGTAGTTCTAAGTTCTATCTCTATGGTTTGTTTCCTCTTGAAGTACCCCATGCAGAGACTGGCGAAAAACACTTTCGTTTGAAAGGGGTTGCCAAGCTTCCAAAAAACTACTTGTTTGCTGAAATCTCAGCAAACATTTTTTCACCAAATCTTAATGATACTTGGTGGTAATGATCAGTTCACTAATCCCACTTGGCTGCCCCAATTTTTTTCTTCTAGGTTGAAGCTTTCGTTTCCAGTGACTGTTTGAATTTTTAGGTTTCACTCTGTTTTCTCCTACATAGATAGCTGTGTTTGGAATTCTAAATCAAACACGGTTTGTGCTAGCTCCTTGAAACTTGACAAAATGAAGTAGTTCTAAGTTCTATCTCTATGGTTTGTTTCCTCTTGAAGTACCCCATGCAGAGACTGGCGAAGAACACTTTCGTTTGAAAGGGGTTGCCAAGCTTCCAAAAAACTACTCGTTTGCTGAAATCTCAGCAAACATTTTTTCACCAATTCTTGATGATACTTGGTGGTAATGATCAGTTCACTAAGCCCACTTGGATGCCCAATTTTCACTCTTCTAGGTTCAAGCGTTCGTTTCCAGTAACAGTTTGAAATTTTGGTTTCACTCTGTTTTCTGTTATATAGATAGATGTGTTTGAAACTCTAAATCAAACACGGTTTGTGCTAGCTCCGTGAAACTTGACAAAATGAAGTATTTCTAAGTTCTATCTCTATGGTTTGTTTCCTCTTGAAGTACCCCATGCAGAGACTGGCAAAGAACACTTTGGTTTGAAAGGGGTTGCCAAGCTTCCAAAAAACTACTCGTTTGCTGAAATCTCAGCAAACATTTTTTCACCAAATCTTGATGATACTTGGTGGTAATGATCAGTTCTAAGCCCACTTGGCTGCCCAATTTTTACTCTTCTAGGTTCAAGCGTTCGTTTCCAGTAACAGTTTGAATTTTTAGGTTTCACTCTGTTTTCTGTTATATAGATCGATGTGTTTGAAACTCTAAATCAAACACGGTTTGTGCTAGCTCCTTGAAACTTGACCAAATGAAGTAGTTCTAAGTTCTATCTCTATGGTTTGTTTCCTCTTGAAGTACCCCATGCAGAGACTGGCGAAAAACACTTCCGTTTGAAAGGGGTTGCCAAGCTTCCAAATACTACTAGTTTGCTGAAATCTCAGCAAACATTTTTTCACCAAATCTTGATGATACTTGGTGGTAATGATCAGTTCACTAATCCCACTTGGCTGCCCAACTTTCACTCTTCTAGGTTCAAGCGTTCGTTTCCAGTAACAGTTTGAATTTTAAGGTTTCACTCTGTTTTCTGCTATATAGATAGATGTGTTTGAAACTCTAAATCAAACACGGTTTGTGCTAGCT